>NW_020884941.1:1467452-1499031 GCF_003945725.1 Corapipo altera
CTCTTTCCCTTTTCCCCTTCCCTTCTCTCTTTCCCTTTTCCCCTTCCCTTCTCTCTTTCCCTTTCCCCTTTTCCCAACCACTTTCATTTTCCTCCCACCTTTTCCCCTTTCCCCCTTTTTTCTTTTTCCCCTCTTCCCCTCCCTTCCCTTTCCCTTCCCTTTTCACATTTTCTTCTTCCCTTTTCCGCTTCCCCTTCCTTTCCATCTTCTCTTCCATTCCCTTCTTCCTCTGCCCTTCCCTTTGGTTTCCCCTTCCCTTCCCTTTAATTTCCCCTTCCCTTCCCTTTAGTTTCCCCTTCCCTTCCCTTCCTTTCCCTTCCCTTCCCTTCCCTTCCCTTCCCTTCCCTTCCCTTCCCTTCCCTTCCCTTCCCTTCCCTTCCCTTCCCTTCCCTTCCCTTCCCTTCCCTTCCCTTCCCTTCCCACACATACACAAATGCCCAGCACAGCTCCACAAGGGCTGTATTTCCCACTGTATTTCCCATGCATGGCCTGGGACAGCCTGGGCTCTCCAGCCAGTAATTCACTGATTGGAAAACGTTCCAGGGCAGGGGCTGAGGAGGGAGAGCCAGGAGCAGGGAGCCAAGGAGGGGGGGAGCCAGGAGGGATGAGATGGGAGTTCTCAAACTGCGAGCCCTAATACTAAGCATGTGGCCATATATTATTTTAATAAAGCCAGCACATCCTGCACTCACGACAGCTGCTGTTCCCTTTCTCTCATCCTGTGAATCTCATTTATTCCTCATTAGCAAAATCACCTGTTTGTCAAATAGGGACAGAGCTGTAAGACATTAAATTGTGCGAGGGCTGGCGGGGGCCTGGGGAGCGCGGGGAAGAGCGGGAGGGAGGAGATCCTGAGCACAGATTGAAGCCAGAACTTGATGGAGATCTCTTGAAGGTTGAGATGGAAACAAGGATTTGGGGGAGTGGATTATCCAGCGCTTTCATTTTTATTTATTTTTTTTCCTCTGCCTGTTCTCAGCATCCTGGGAAGCGACGCTGTGCCCAGCACCCATGTGCAGGGGGGTTCGGGTGCACCCGCTCCATGGGCACCCATCACATCCCGAGCAGCAAACTATTTAAATCCATGGTTACCCATCAGCAAATAATTTTCCCTTTTGGAAGAGGTCAGGCACAAAATTTCATCTGATTCACCGTTATTAGTTTGGGTTTTCTTTAAATTGAGTGAAGACATTGGTGGGACCGACCTGTTCTCTCAAAGAACCCGGGTTTTGATGAATCAGGATTTTCCAGTAACATTATAAAAAAAGTCCCTGGGCTGCACTAAATTAAGTGTCTGTCTCCCCACCAGCCTGGCAACGGAGCCTTTTTCTGCTGGTTTTGCAGCTTACTCGCTGCTTTTCCTAATGCCAGCCCCGGCTTTTCCCTTTATCAGTTGAGTGACATGAGGGGAAACAGCTGGCTGCAAACCAAGCTTTCTGGTTTGCTGAAATTCTCCCTGTTTTTTGGAGATTTGGAGGTTTTGGTTCAAATTGGATCCAACCCAACCATGTGTGTGGGAAAGATACAGAGGGAAACTCGGGGAAGACGAGAGGTCTCAGCCCCCCACAGGGTTTGGGTGTTCCTCATACCTCCTTGGCAAATGCAGGGGGCAAAGACCCAGACAGCAGCTCCTGTGACTCCAGTCTCTTCAGGAAAGACTGAAACTCCACATTTTTCCCTTGAGGCTCTTTTGCAGTTTGGAAAACTCCCGCTAATGTGGGAGGGTTTGATCCCAGCATTGAGATGGAGTTAGGGGATGTGCTGTGGGAACCCGTGACCTGCTCTGCAGCCAAGGTCTGCCCAGGGGGACACCTCTCAAATCCAGCCCTCCATCCCCCAGGTGAGGAGAGCCAGTCTGAGGTGTGTAACAGGAGTCACCAGCTCTCAGGAAGGTCATTTTTAAATTTGAGGGAAAACAGGGACTAGTAGTGAAGGAGAGGCCTCTGTCTGTGCACAATTTTTCAACTTATTCTATTTTTTTCACTTACTCTCTTTCCTCCTCCTCCTTTATTTTTTTGTCTTATCTGACTATGCCTCCAACCCCTCTTCATCATCATAATTTTTTTTCTCATTTCTCTTCCCCAGCATGCTTTCCTCTACCTCCTCCCCATTCTTCCATCTCTTTCCCCATCCAGCTCCTCTCCTCATCTCTCCATCTTCCTGCTGCTGTTGAATCCTTTCTCCCCACCCACCCTCTGCCATCTTCCCATCTCCATCTCACAACCTGTTTTTATCTTGGGGGACATGAGTGGGGACATCCAGTGTCCCAGTTTGGTGGCCCAGAAGTCCCACAGCCCCAAGCCCAGCCCATTTTATAGCTCAGTCCTTTGGGAGACACTTCATCACCCACTTCCACGCTGGCTGCAAGACAGAGGGGACAACAGTGACCCCCTCCCAGCCTGCAGCCTCCTTTAATCCCCACGCCTGGCCCCACTCCCCGTTGCAAAGCTGGAAAGGCAGAACCCACCTGCACCCCTGTCCTGGGGCGGATCAGCTGCACCCACCACCCCCTGTCCAGAGGGATGGACGTCATCCCATTACTCCTCATCCCTTCCCAGCCACCTTCCCCCAGATGCCACTGATGTCCCCACTCTGCAGAGCAGCCCCGTGTCCCCTGTCCCCACCCGCGCCACCACCGCGTGTCGATGCCACCGTGTCCCCCCCGCCCTCGTCCCCCCCCCCCCTTCCCTCCTCTCTCTGAAAGTCATCAGGCCTAGCGAGGTCTTCTCCCACTTATGCAGCTCATGAATATTTAACAGCATCTGCTCTGGAGGCGATAAAGCCTACCAATCCTTGACAAATATGGCCTAATCTTTTCAATTTCGGGGTGCAAATATTCCTTCAGAGTCCTGTTTGTCACCTAGATTAATGACTCTGGCTCCCATAAGCCTTTGGTGCTAATTCAAGTGGTGGCTACCCGGACAGAGCATGGTGGAGGGATGCTGGGACACATATGAAGGAGAGATTACTCACTTGAGGGCCCTTCGCTGCAGGGTTTTGTTCCTCCGTTGGCAGTGGGGACGAGGAGGGGGGTCTGGGTGTTTGTTTGTTTGCTCCTCTTCGTAGCTCCTGAATATCCATCCTGCATCCAGTGTGAAGGGGGATACTGCCATGAGGAGGGGAATGGCTCCCCCTTCCCTCTGCTTTCCCCCTTCCCTCTGCTTTGATGGGAGACGTGGGTTTGCCTCCAACCCCCTGGCTCCTCATTTTTTGTCACTTGATGCAAACAGCAGCTACCAGGCCACCAAACTTTCCAGCAGCCCTCCAAGCCTGGACGCTCTCCATGACTCCGCTCCAAGTTAAGCCCCATCCCAAGGACTGGAGCCTGAGATGTGGGATGAAACAACCAGAGGAAAGAGGAAAGCCTTCATTACCTTGGTCCAGCCCATGCCAGGACCTCTCCTTGCATCCTGGTGCCTGCCCAGGGGAGATGCAGCCTGTGGGGTTGGGCAGTGCTCAGTAGTCCATAGGAGAGGAGATGGTTTTGTCCAAGATCTGGCCAGTGTTGACCCTGCTGGGACATTGCAAGAGCCACAGCAGTCCTCAAGCCAACACATAGTAGAAGCCCAGACACCTCTGGGCACATAAGACCAGGTGCTTGTATTTATTTATTCCCTGATCAAGAGAGAAAATTACAGAGGGGAGCGAGCAGCGGTGGGTGGGAGGGCAGGCAGAGGAGGGAAGGGCTGGAAATCAATGGCAGAGCTGATCAGTGGTATTGACAACCTCACTAAGAGGCTGATGGCCCCCATTCACTGCCCCCACACCCACAGGGGCTGTCCCCCATCACGGGGGGGACACCCCCAGGCTGACTCAGCACAGCCAAGCATCAGCAAAGGCATTAAAGCCAGCCAGAAATCAAAGATTTGTTGTTATCCAGCAGTGGGACAATGGCCTGGCTGGGTGTATTCATCACCACTCCAGCCCTCAGGGGTGGGATTATGGTGGGATTGCAGATTATTTATTTATATTGGGAATGCTGGTGGAGCAGAGGAAGGAGTTTCCTCCTCTCTGCTCAGCGCTGACTCGTCCAAGGGCTCTGGGACTCCCTGAGCCCTTACAGCCCTTACAACTGACTGAGGTGTGAGGTTTGGGAACATCCTCTGGGAGAAGAGCAGACGGGAATGTTGAAACCTACCAGAAAATTTGCCGGTGAAGCTCTAAACACCATCTATTTGTGCCACCATTTGTGTTGCAAAGAAGGTCCTTGGGATGCAAGACTCTTGGAAAGAAGGTCCAGAGAAACCTCTGGTCCTCCTGACGCAAAATTATTGTTTAAGTTCTCTCTTACAGAAGTATCTGAGAAGCTCCAGTGTGGAGGGTGTGAAACCATGAAGGTTCTCAAAAACAGGATTTTTTTTTGCCTCTGGACAGTAAGTGTTTCTAGAGGTAGGACAACCCAAAAATAATGGGTCGGCTCTGCATCAGAGAGCTGGATGTTCCCCTGAAAGATTACTTTACTTGGGTATAGGAACCTCTGAGATGAAAAGATTGAACCAAAAACCTTTCTCCAACACTGGCAGCAATCCTGGGTATATGCAGGATAAGGGTCCTGAGGAAAATGTCCTTGCTGCTGCTAGATGGAAAAAACTTTCACCTGATACAGGGAACTGCCGAGCACGGTGAATGTTTACAGCTCACGAGCAGGAAGGAGTTATTTTTAGTTTTGTTTTACATTTCTGTGACAGAAAATGCTTCCTCAGCTGGACAAAAATAATATTGTGGATAAAATGAAAGTATGAAACCATCCTTTCTTTGGTGAGCAATAATCAGGAAAATGCTACTTTTCACCAGTTGGGAACGGGAGTAAAACTTCTGAATAAAGCAAAAGAAAATTTCCGGGGTTTTTTTGGGAGGAAAAACTGCAAACCTGGTTTCCCAGCTCGGCTCCTCCTTTTGGCTTCGCAGCTGACAGTCGCTGGGATTCTTGTTTTTTCTTTGCTGATTCCCACACTTGCTACTGGATGCTTCATGCTGGGAATTCAGGGCAGCGTTTGCAGCCCCAGTTCATGGGGGTTGAGCTCCCCAAAGCCCCCCAGGTACCCACCACAAGGGCCAAGCACTGCCCAGAGGGAGGTGCAGCCGTCCCAGGGAGCGATGCCAGTCCCAGCACAACCAAACCCCCGGGGACTCAGTGGGGGTTTGGGGTTGAACTGAGATTCGAACCCCGAAAAGGAGGAATGGAGAGGGTTAGTGCCAAAGGTCTGACTCCCCACAGCCAGCACCAGCAGCTCCAAGGAGAGTTGAAAAGACTGCCTGAGGAGAATAAAAGCCCTCTGCAAAGCAAGGGGATGGTCCCGGCAGTGCTTCTTCCATTCATCTGTTTCCCTACCCCTATCACCCCCACCCCTTGCCCTCGGAAAAAATCAAAACCATCAGAGCAGCTGCCAGGAATTTCCCTCGCGCATTCCCCTGTGCAGGGACGGGATCTGCGCTGCTGCGAGGTGGCACTGACAGGCACCGGCAGCTCCTTTCTGTGCTCGGCCCCCCGAGCCCCGCTGCCCGATGTGGGGCCTGGGGTACCGGGGTGCCGGGGAGCATCCCACGGCAGCCTGTGCTGGCATGTCCATGCCTGCTTCCCGCAGCTCCCTGCCCCCTCTCCTTCTATTTTTTTCCCGCTGAACAGGCTCCAAACGCCTTTGTAATAGCGCAGCATCGTTAGGGCCCTCCTGAAACCGGGGCGGGGAGGGGGAGAAAGCGGCTCATTAGCTGGCCGCTTTGAAGTGGGCTCTGTTTGGGGTTCATTTGTATGCCGGCAGAAGGGAAACCTCTGTGTTTCAAGGATGTTTTTCTGGAGGGGCTTCCTGGAAACATAACAAACATGACCCCGAGGAGCGCTCCCCCAGCCCACATAGGCAGGCAGGCGGGAGATGAAACGCGGGGCTGAGCTCAGCTCGGCACAAAGGCAGCTCGCTCCCAGCCCGCTCCTGGCTGCTGCCCGGCCAAGTTCCCCTGGAGAACACCAAAGCTGGCACCGAGAGAGTCTATTTGTTGCACAAGCCATCCCTGTCCAAGGCAGACAGAACAGAACTCAGGGTTCAGCCCTGCATCCTCCTGTTCTGCCTGTTCCCAACTCCCAACTCCCCAGGCATGGGCAGGGATGCCACCCACTACATCAGGTTGCTCAGGGCCCCATCCAACCTTGAGGTCACTAATCCAGAGATCCAGAGGTCACAAACCAACACAAAAAGGCAGAAAGTCGGGTTCCCCCTCTGTGCTGAGGCTCTCTGACAGCCAAGCAAAGACAGGGGTGCTGCACTCCTGAGGGGATCATCAGCCCTCCTGCCCCACTGCCTCCAAGTCAGAGAAATCCTGAGCTCTAGGGTGTTTTGAGGGACCTCAAAACACATTCCCAAGGTTCTCTGCCTGCTCGTTGCCCTGCTGTGCCCGCTCCAGGAGGAAGGATGAGCACCTCCATCCCTCCCCAGCCAGCAACTGCCACGGTGGGAATTTCCGAGAGGAAGAGCAACCCTCAATAAACAGAACACGGATGGCTCTACCTCTCTCACCCCATCTCTCTCCCCTTCCCTTCAGCAGTCTCTTTCTCTGCCTGCCTCTCCCTGACTCCGTCTTACTCAGCCTCCCCTTCTCCCCCCGTGTCTCCTGCAGCACTGCCAGTGACAGGGAGCGCTGGGAGAAAGACGAATTGGAATGACACTGGAGCTCCAGCGTGACTGCCGGGGTGATGCATGGGGACCCGCCACTCAGTGCTCGTCCTGAGTGCTGCAGATGAGGAACTGACCTCCTCTGCCAAGGGGCCAAGGATATTTGAAGGGCACAGTGGTTACAGCTGGGGGGAAAACGGGGAGGAAAACAGTCCCTTGCATTCTGTCCGTGCTCCTGCCAGAGCCTTGGAGCACCTCGGCAGCGTTTTAAAGCAGGTGACTTCTCAGTGCTCCCTTTCTGCCAGCAGAGCAGCAAAGAGTCATCTCAAATCTCCTGCCTCCTGCACTGATAGTCATGAGGGAGCACTGGAGATGTGACAAGGCTCTGCTAGCACCTTGATCCCAAATCCTACCTCCTGCCTCATTCCAGGAGGATCTGCATTAGCACCAAAGCAGAAATGGGACATAACAGGGCAGAGCTTTGCAAGGACCAGTCAAACCCCAGTGCTGACAGTGGTGAAGAGTTCTTCCATCACCTGCATCCCTTGTGAAGTCCCTCTCTGTGACCCTGGCAGCAGAGCAAGCCCTACCAGAGCTGCCAAACCCCCTGGCTGGAGCAAGTTTGTTGGAATCTGGACCTGCTGGGCTGTCACAGAGGACCACACCGGGCCTGGCCATGTGGAGTTAACTGACCTCAGGGGGAAAGGATTTTACCATCAGCTCACAGGGAGGTGAGCTTGGGAGGGACCTCTGTGGGTCACCTACCTTCAGCTTCCCCAAGGCAAACCTGACTAAAATCTTCATCCTCTCCTTCGAGTTGCTGTGTAGCACTGTGTTCCTAGGATGAACACTAATTCCTCTGGGATATTGTCCCATCCATTGGGTTGAAGTTCCAGTGGGTTCCACCCTGGAGAAAACTGTCAGACAAATCTACTGTTCTTTCAAAATGCTGTCTCAGGATGACTGGGAAATTCAGCTCAAAGTCACAAATTTCTGTAAAATTTGGCAAAGCAGCTTGCCTAAATAAATGTGTTTTTAACAGAGATACCACACTGGAGAAGTTGGATCGTTTCATCTTGATGTTTTTAACTGAAGTGAAACAAATTTGGATCTTTCATTTGCTTTGATGGAAGAGGGAAAAAAAGCATTTAAAATAGCATGAGGTATTTTATTTTTAACCAAATATCTCAGTTGGCTCAAGAGAAGAAGAAAAAACCTTGTTGGTGTGGGGGGGGGAAATTGGTTTAGTTGCTTGAATAAAAGCAAAATTAAAATCTTCTCCCCAGTAAGCCTCCCAAGATGAGCCAGGATCTGGGAATCCCTCATGCCAGGTCCCATTGCTCCCAGAGAAACACAGGGAAAGGTATGGGGGGTGACAGTACCGTCTGTGCCACCCCAGGGTGGGGGCACTGCCCAGCCATGGCCATAAACCCAGGCCAGCGTGTCAAGCAAGCAGGTTTTCCAGACATCTCTGCCTCCTCCCTGGGCTGAATGCCTGCCAGGAGGAGCGTTTGGAAAAGAGCAAGGAAGGAAAGGCTATCCAAGGCTGGACAGATGCGGCCAGTTGGCACCAGCCGCTAAATTACCAGCCAATTTCCCGCTCACAACCTGGGGACCTGGGCTTTCAGCTGAGCACATTAAAGGCTGGAGCCCCTTTTAATTGCTGTAGATCTTAACACGTGTCCCTCAACTCTGGTGTCTCTGGCAACCTGGACAAAGCCAGCTCTGAAAATGGGGAAAATGCTGTTACCTGGTTTATTTAGGGTCTTGTTGACGCACTCCGGACCTGGTGCCGGCACGGTTGGTGTGAGAAGATTCAGGCTTTGGGGCTGATTTCTCTCTCATCCCAGCATGGAGAGCAGGAAGGAGCACCATCCCTGTTGTTTCCCACTCCGTGGACACCAGAAGTTGAAGGACAGGGCATGTGTTGGCCAAGGCTGGGGAGCAGCGAGGATGTGGTGACCCTGCGGACGTGCCGCGGGGGCTCGGCTGCTCCGAGAGGCAGGACACGGAGCTGAGAAAGCTGTGAGACCCTTAGCAGGTCCTGTCAGCCTTATTCACGCCTTATCAGATGGGGGAAGCCCAAAGGGCTGCCAGGGAGGTAATTAATCTTGGTCTCCAGCAGAAAAGCTCTTGGAGAGGAGGGGGGAGGTCAAAACGAGCACTGTTTGAGGAGAGATGGGAACTTGGCGAATGCTTGAATGGTTTTTTGCCCTTAATGTGAAGTTCACCCCAGATCCGAAGACACCTTTGTACTTCCCCCCCGATTTAATTTGGATTTTTATTTGGGATCATCAGTTTCTCCTCACCATAAAACACATCATCATCACTGTAAAGCACTTTTATGACACCTTTATCTGATTATCCGAAAGCACTTAATCAGCATTAACTCATTAAGCTTTCCCAGGCTGCGGTGGGAGGAGGAAGGGGTCGGTGCTGGCTTGGAGAGCAGCCCTGGGCACAGGGGTGTTTGGGGCTGCAGCTGGGGCAGAGCCACGAGCATCCCTTGGTACCCAGCTCCACAAGCATTGCCAGAGGGAACTCACTGCTTTTCCTCCGTGGATCAAGGCCGAGGTGGATGGACATAAGTGTTCTTTGGAAGGTTGAATTGCAGAGTCTTTCAGGGATCTATGGAAAAGCACCTCACACAGACTCTCAGCATCCCCAAAGTGATGCTAAGACTGCATCACCTGATCCTTGGGGTGGGATTGCTGTGGTTTACCTGCTTGCCACCTGTGCTAACATAATACAGAGAGTCTCAGAATATAATACCTGAGATCTTGGAATACAATACAGAAAGTCACAGTTCTGACTGTGAAGCAGGACAGACTTGTTTGAACAACCCTCCCAACTCACAGGTTTTATGGCAGCAGAGAAAATGTCCAAGCAAATATCCGTCTGTTCTTTGTCTCAGCAAAGGGCAGATTTCACTCGTGGAGCTGTGGCAGTTTTGCTGAGCCCTTGTAATGCCCCATTTGCCCATCCTGGAGTTGAGGTGCTGAATGTGGCCCTGAGAATAAAGCACCAGAGCATCCCCACCCCACCAGGCTTTGCTGGGTGTCAGTGTCCCACTGCATCCAGCACAGGGGGTACCTGTGCCAGCTGGAGGGAGTGGAGACGTTCCTGACTGAGCAGTGGATGTGAGGTGCTGTTGGCTCCCCTCGGCATGGACCCCCCGGCGTCTCCTCCAGCAGAATGCCAGGACAAGGAGACCCCTGCCCACAGCAGCAGTGCTGGGTTATTCAGGGATGGCCATTCTCCTGGCTTCAGTGGCAAATTAGACCCCTGGAAAGGGGTGGTGGGCCGGGTTGCCCATCTGCTCCTGTTTTTGTCCATCAATTAGGCCTCCTTTCCAGCGCGCTGATTGTGGTTCATTGGTTTCTGCCTCACGTTCCGCGTAGTTTCCAGACACCATCACAGAACAGCTCTGTGCTGTCTCCAGAGAGCTTTTGCCTTTGGACTCGGGCCATCTTTTTTTTCCACCCCTTTTCTTCCCCCCTCCCCACTGTTTTTACCCCCAGGTTCATTCAAACAGCACTCCTTTGGGCCAGCTCGAAGGGTAGACCCTGTTCAACCACCCCAGATGCTGCAGGATGCCCAGGGTGAGCACCAGCACCCGCCCACCCATCATTTCACCTCCTGCTGTGTTCTCAGCTCCAAACCTCTCTGAAGAACATCCCCTGCCTTCTCTACCACCAGAGCAGAGCTTCTTCCCCACATCCATGTCTCCCTGATTGGCAAAACCACACATCCCCAGGAACATTTCCTCCTGATCCACACAGTTCTTCCCTCACCCTGCTCATCTCCATCAATCCTGTCACCTGTGCACAGGGATTTTCACTGCAGATGTGGGGCAGGTCCTTGCCCATGCACAGCTTTGGTGTCACAGCCAAATGGACCATCTGGGTGTCTCGGCTGCTCCAGCTTGCCCAAGTCCTCCACACTTTTGGCCAGAAGAAACCTGATGCTCTGGGCTGTGCAAACGTCCCTCTTCAAATCCAGGGCATCAGGGATGAAGGGACAACACTACTGGGAATGAGACAGGAGAGGGGACCCAGAGCTCAGTGAGGCTGGAGGGCTCATGGTGAGAAGGGATGAAGTGCAGCTGTTTCTGACAGTACTTCAGCGTCATGAGCTTGAAGAGAAAAACTTTTGCATCTGGGCTCAGAGGGGTGGCTGGTTTATTTTTTTACATTTGGTCAAAAAAACTGCCATGCCTAACTGGATAACATGGTGTGGGCTTGGGACTGGATTAGAGGTCCAGCTTTCATGCCCTGGGAGACCCTGCCTGAGTTTAGGGGAAAAAGCCTGGAGGTAGATGGGAAAAAAGCAGATGCTGTTTTTTGGGTGCATGGCTGTGAGCACCCCATCCCACCAACGGTGTGGGGTGCCAGGGACTCCCCTCCCCAGGCAGCCTGTGCTGGGAGCTGCCCCTGGGTGGGCTCAGGGACAAAATATGGAGTTCTCCCACACTGGCCCAGCTGTCACAGCTGGCATGGGGCACCCCAGGGCAGGGCTGGGGCTCAGTAAACTCCTTTGGGGGCTCTGCCCTCCTCAATTCACTGATGCTGGGGGGCTCGGGGGCCATGTAGGGATTTGGGTACCTCTCACCCAAACCTTATACAGAATCAAAGCATCACTTTGCGTCCCTGAATCAACTAATTGATGGTTCTGGTGCAGATAAAAACATAATATAAATTGAAAATACCCACCTTGGCATGCATGTGGGTTAAGTCTGTGTTAGTGTTGTCATGGAGGCATCTCCTTCTTGTTTGAGCTCCTATCCTGGTCTTTCCTTGTCTGTCTGGATGGTGGTGCTGCTCCATTCAATCCAGCCAGTTTTGCCTCCAAGAGGTATTATTATTTAATTCCCTTTGCAGCTGCCTGCAGCTCTCCATGGCCAAGCAGTTCTTTGGCTGATAAAAAAAAACCCAGTTGAGCATCGGTCAGTAAATCAGTGGCAACAGAAGTGCTGAATCATTAAATCTTACACTGTAACCCATTTCAGCTGGGCTTAGAACATATATCCAGGATTGCAGATGGAGTCAACAGGCTTTGAAGGCAAAACCAAAACATAACACCCAAGGGAGAGCAGAGCAATTCCTGGTTTTCCTGGTTGTGGCCAAGATGGCTCCAGCCTGTTTTGGTGCCTGCCTGAATGTAAAAATCCTTTCCCCTGTGAAGAACTGTATATTTTGAATTTGTCCTGAGTTAAAACTTAAAAATAGAACTCTAATTTTTTTTTTTTTTCAGCAGGGATTCTAAGTCAGAGCCAGCTCTGAGGGGAATCATGCAAATTCAGAGCTGCTTTCTGAGCCCTGGCTGCACCTTTGGGTCAAGCAGGTCTAAGCATGAACCACCACTTAGTGTAATCCTGCCTTGCCAACACAGAGAAGTGTGACTCTTGTCCCACAGAGCAGGTGGGATGCCCAGACTGGGCATAGACTTCCTACCAGCACTCATCCTCCCCATTCCACATCCCATAAATGCTGGCATCTTATTTGGGGTGGTGGGAAAGAGAGAAGGAAAACTCAGCACAGGGACACAGCACCTGCTCTTTCAGTACTCACAGTCTGCTTTTTTTCTCCCTCCTTACCAGATGAAGAGAGAAGTGAGTTTCTAGAAGATGTTGGGCAAAAGATCCCAGAGCAATTCAGTCCTGGGGAATCTGTTGGATCCAGGTATTGTTCATAGCTACTTACACTCTAGTTTTAGCATCTTGCCAGTAAGATTAAAGTGGTGCCAACCTTCAGCAACCTACAAGGAGATGATGATGCTCTCAGAGCATCACCTGGAGCTCTGTCCTGCCACATGGCTCTTGTCCCATAGCCTGACCTTCAGGAGGAGTCCCTGCAGAGACACCTTCCCCCCAGAGCAAACTGCCCAGTATAGAGCTGACTGGTTCCTCTCAGGGCTCAAACATCTCCCATCCACACCACCCTCCTCAGGTTTTCTCTTTCCCCCATGTGCAGTGAGCCTAAACCCACCCAAACCTGCTGCTTGTTTCCAGACCAGCCTCACAATGCGGTGAGTGTCATCATCTCACCAGCTGCAACATCACCTTCCCATCCAGAGGTTGGAAAGCAGCATCCCCCATGGAAAAGTTGCTCCACTTTTATCCCAGACCAGGTTGTTTCTTGCTTTCCTGCTTGTTCCCACGTGAAGTGACCCTCTGCTTCCCTCGTTTCTGAGGCAGCAAAGTAGAACCTCCCTGGACAGAACGCAGCATGTGCATCCAGCCTTATCCTTGTGGTGGCCCAATCCTGCTGGCACAGAGCGCAGCCAAGGCATCTCCCCAGCTGCCACAGGACCCTCTGCCCAGGCACATTCCCTCTGCTGTCACCTTGCACAGAGCTGTTGTCTGCTCTGAGGGGTCAGTGGTGAAGGAAAGGTCTCTGTCCTGCCCTGGTCCCTCCCAGGGGGTTTGATCAAACCTGGGTAAGGAGATCTCACTCCTCACAGCAGCAACTTTTTATTGACCGAGCCTAATTCTTGAAGAGTTTTCACAGTATTTCAGAAAGGGAAAGAGCTGGAGGCTCCATGGGCTCCTGTGAGGACCTTCCTCCGGGTTAGTACTGCAGCTCCTCAGGGACCTGCAACAACTGGGTGTTCATATTAAACCCTAAAATCAGAGAGGCAAACAGATGAGTCTATAGACAAATGGATGTTGGATGAAGAGAGAAGATAAACAGAAAGATGGAGAGCTGGTGGGAGGAATGGGAAGGTACACACAGGAAGAGGGAAAATAAACACAAGGGATGGAGGGAGGAATGGCAGGCAGGGAAGACCATGGGATGACTTGTGCAGGCAGACAGTTGGCTGATGGATTCAATAGACAAGAGGCACATCAGTGCATTATTTCCTCCTCTTTCTCTTCTCTGGAGCAGAGGAGAGGATGGCCAGCCCTGGGGCCATGCAGGGGAGCCCGGCAGCAGCCAGGGATATCAGGCAGCAGCAGGGCTCTGCCATCCTGCCCGAGGACAGGCAGGGGCCGGGGTCCCACTGCCCCGTGGGGTGCCCGGCCGGCCCGAGCGTCTGTTCCCTTTGAAGCGGGTGACTCGCGGAGCCGCCGGCAGAGAGGATTTGGCAGGTCGGCACTTCTGCTCCGCGGCAGGCCCCATGACAAGAGGATTGGCTTCCCTCCCTCCAGCACATGGCTCTCCCTCCCCTCCGCACTCCCCGTTGAACGGCAGCCCAGCCGGCAAGCCCCGACAATCTCCCGGCCCCCTCAGCCCAACCTCATTGTCCCCGGGAGATGCCTCCTTCCCCCTCCCCACCTCTCCCTTCTCTTCCTGGCAAATTCTCCCCCTCCTCCTGGATCCAGCCGCTCTCATAATAGCATCCTTTTCATGGAGACAAATTGTCCAGCCGGGGGCTGCACCTGAGGGCTTTCGCCCTTTAACAAATAGCCTTTTAATTTTCTGCCAGAAGGGCATGGAAAGGGGGGGAAGAGGGAAAGGGGGGGGTCTGGAGAGGGGGTTGCACAGAGGAGAGAGAATCAATCAGACATCCATCTTCATCATTGCTGCCAAGGGACCATTTGCACTGGCTGGATGCCCCTGAGGGAAGGTGGGGTGAAAAAGAGAAGAGGTTGGGGTGAGGGGGAGGCAGGAGGCAGTGAGGGAGGGGGATCACAGAGCTGTGCCGTTCCTGAAATCCACATGGAATGGTTGCCCTCCAGAAAAACAGACAGCAACCCTTAGAGCCCAGGGAAGGGAGCTGAGGGTTGTTTTCCAGTTCTTACTCTGCTCTCCAAAGAGTTTGGGTCAAATCCAAAAGAGTCAGTAGCCCTGGCACAGAGCAAAGCAGCAGCCAAGGAGAGCCAGCTCAGGCCATGGGAGATCCCCATCCCTGTCCCCCTGGAAGTGGGGAACTCCAAGTGAGATGAAGAACAAAGAAACACGGGAAGAAGCTCCATCAGCACCTTCTCCTCTCTGTTTTCACAGACATCATACACAGCTTCTACCACAAGGCAGGGGAGCCAGAAGAGCTTGAGATTTTCCTCTCCCTGGTGCCTGGGCAGCAAGGAGGGAGCCAGCAGGTGAAATCACCGAATCACTTTCCTCCAGATTCTCTCCTGCAAAGGGATATCTCACCACAGTGTCAGCTTTAGCTGGAATCTGTCGCCTTTCCCACCAAAAAATAAGCAAAGAGGTTAATTAGATGTTTGCAATCCAATTTACGTGCTGTTTGTGAAACCAGCATTTCAGCTGTAACCCAGCCTGGGAGCCCCCGTGCCCTCGCTCTTTTGCTAAATTTATTTCACAGCTTTGCAGAACTGGCTCAGCCGGGTCAGAACTCTTCCATTATCATTTTATCGCTGCCTCTTACTCTGTAATTACAAGCTGCTTCCCTCACCCCCTCCCTCCTCTTCTTCCCCAGCCCCCTCCAAGCACAAGGTGGGAGATGCTGGTCTTGCTTTAAGCTCCTTCTACGATTTGTCTCACCCACCGAGGCCTGGGAACAGTTTGGCCCTGGTTGCAGCAGATAAGCAAGGGAAGGTGGCTGGGAGAGGGGGGGGGATGCTGTTCTACAATCCCCACTCCCCAAGGATTAAAATATTCAGATGCACCGATGAATAGCAATGAGTGCTGGAAATGAAGGCCTGGAAACTCAGCTTTGGAGAGGTTGGAGTCAATCTGGCAGGAAGGACATGAGCTGCAGAGTCCTGGAAGTCTGTGGCACATCCCTTCGTGTGTCCTGGGCTGACCTCATCTCTTTCCAGACACTGACTGGGAGGGTGCTGGTTGGCATGGGCCAAAATGGTGCCAGGATAGACACACAGAGGTGGCCAGTACTCTTACCTGTGCCCTGTGGAAGTGTGCAGGAGGGATTTGGGTGCCCTGTTGGCCAACATTCCCAGCAAGCTCCAGTGAGAGGGAAAGGTCCTCGAGGAGCATCTCAAATGCACATCCCACAGAGCCAGGAACCAGCATCTCCCTGGGCTTCCAGCTCCTCCTCTGTGCACATAGGACAGTCCCAGGGCTGGCACTGCCACCAGAGAACACTCCCCAGCCAGCACAGTGGCTCATTGCTGGGCTCCACTTGTAGATCCAGGAAATGTGGAGCAGCAGCAGGATCCCCACACCAAGTACCCTCTTTCCTACCCCCTCCCCTTACATTATAATCCATCCCCTTCCCAAAGCACCAGCCTCCTTCACCTACAGTAAGGGTAAGGGGCCACATCCTCACCAGGGAAGGACCATGTCCTTCTGCCCAAGCTCAGCCTCAAGGACCCTTCCTACCAAAGTTTAGGGAGAGGAAGTAACAAGCAGAGGGATGCCAA
This sequence comes from Corapipo altera, assembly GCF_003945725.1. Classification (NCBI taxonomy): domain Eukaryota; kingdom Metazoa; phylum Chordata; class Aves; order Passeriformes; family Pipridae; genus Corapipo; species Corapipo altera. Next base: position 1,483,344 of record NW_020884941.1, read on the forward strand.
CAGCTCTGGGGCTCTGTAACATCTTGACCATGGGGACAAGTCACCACAGGACAAAAAAAATGAGTTTGGGATAGAGATGGCACTATTTCTGCCCTGGGAGAAAGAGATGCTGCCTTGCTGTGTGGACAGGGCCTGGGTGCAGCTGGACACGGCCAGCAGTGCCCTGCTTTGTTGCAAAATTTGGCTTCACTTCAGTCACCTGTGAGCACAAACCAGACAAGAACTCGCAGGCAGCATGAATACACACACACAGCCAGCTCAATTGCCCATGAGAAGGTTCATGTAATTAACAGGCAGCCAGCTTTTCTTTCTTGTGGCAAAGAAAGGATGGGGAAGGGGGTATATTTATCTATGTTCCTCCCCTGCAAGCAGGTTCCTACAGGACTGTTCTCAGGAGCAGGGACCACAACACAGTCTGTGACCAGGACCCCAGGGGCACGGAGGGATGGACCACAGGCCCCTTTTCCCAGCCCTGATGCCCCTTCATGCACAAAGTGGGTCCGTCCCCTCCTTGGAAGAATTCAGAAAGCCTTTTCCCTGTTAAATGCACAGTGTAGGGAGCCCCTCTTTTCTGGAAATGGCATAAGGATGGGCCTTGCTGCCATGCCATGGTCTGTGCAGCCCCCACCTGGGATCCCCATGAGATCACTGGGGACAGTATTTAACACTTGTGTCCATCACACCCCCACACCACAAACACTCCAGTTCCCAACCCTGGAGCACGTCTGGCTCTGCCTGTCCCCTTCAACCCTCATGTGCCACGGTGTCCACGGACACACAGCCAGCACCAAGCACAAAGACACCTCGATCCCTCCCTAAAACAAAGATCAAAGCCCCTGCTTGGAGCTGAGGACACCACCCCCTCCCTCCGCTGCTGGAGGAACATTAAAACCCCATTAACCTGGGGTTGTTATTAATCATGCAACATTGCCCAGTGGGGACAGCCCTGACGTGTGAGTGCCCAGGCTCTCACCAGCTCCCCCAGCCCGGCTCCAGGTGACACAGGCACGGAGAAGGTGGGATTGGTTTGTAACTGTGCGAGCGCTCCAGCTCCAGATAATGAATTTCCTCCACGAGGCAAAGGAGGAAAGAGCTTCGCTGAGATTGGAAATAATCACCCCGAGGCAAGGCAGGGACTGGACTCCAGACGCCTCTCACCCTGCGGATGATAATCCCCTTTGTGACTGGGTTAAGGGCAAGGCGAGGAAACCACGATTTATCATCTGCTTGAACCACATCCATCCTCTGGAAGAAGATTTCCAGCGGTGCTGCAGAGCACGCCCACGGAGAGGCAGAGATCCCAGGCCAAAATCAACCCCGCAGCTCAGGAGATGTTCACTTTGGAGACCTCCTGAGGACACAGAGGGGACATCTGGGGCACAGGCCGGACAGATTAATGCCAGGAGAGCAAAGCCTCTGCCTGTATGTACGTATGTAGGCTGAAGCCCCATCAAGCCCTCACAGCTCCGTGATATTAAAGCTTTCCCCTCATGCATAGAAGCAAGCAGGGGGGCTAATTGCTTCTTATGACACTATAATGGTAGGACTATTTACACTAGATTAAAATCCAATTCATAATGAGGTATAATAACTTTGCAAATGCCAGGATTTGTCAAAGGGTGAGGAGCGCCACCGAGACAGAGCTGAGCAGCTTCAGACTTGGGGTCCGAGCCCTGGTGTGGGAGGAAGGGGCTTTTGGCAGAGGGTTGGTGGGGTTTTGTTGACTTCTCCCTCTTTGGTTGCTTCTTCCACAGGTTAAGCAGATAGAGTGTTGAAAGGCAGTGTGGAGACCAGAACAGCCCTGGAATAGCTTTACAGCCAAGAGGGCAAGGGGGCTGCCCAGTGTCTGCACAGCACCTGGGGAAGGTGAACTATGTGTGGACAAGAGGTTGGGCCACCCACAGAACTGCCTGGGCTTTACCTGCCATGTCAGGAACAGAGCTCCTTCCCCAGGGAAGTTTGTTCCAGATGCAGATAAACCAAAATCCTCCGGTCACATTGAATCCCATCAGGTACCAGGAGTGCTGAGGCGGCCTCCAGACCGGGATGTGACACTCCTGTAGAAAATCTCACTGGATGTCACACATTATGTCACATAATCAGACCCCCAAGAAACTCATCCTTCCTACCCAGTGCCATAGTGGCCCTTCCCACTCACCCCAGGCCCATTCAGCCACCCCCACCAAGGACATGAGCAGAGACACACACCCAGCACCTCCATCTCCCCTCACGTTTGTGGGGAGGGGGGATTTTTGTCCCACAGGAAAGCAGTGGCTGAGATTGAATCCAGTTTGGATTGAATCCAGTTTGGATTTGCTCCCTGCCTCCATCACATGTTTACGGATGTGACCTTGAATGAGCCCAGCAACACATCACTCCTGACGCCTTCAAAAGAGGTATTTATTTATTCCCTGCCAATGACATGGACTGATGGTGCCCTCTGAATTTCAAATAGGACTCGGCTCTGTTTTGATAGTCTGGTTGGCTGTGCTGGAAAACAGACAGAGAGGAAAGAGCCCAACAAGCCTCACTTGGAAAGGGAGGATTGCTAACCAGATCCCAGGGCTCTGTGAGATTCCTGGATCCCGCTGAGGGGGCTCAGTGTGGTGCTGGCACATTGCACAGGGGATTTAAGCCATGTATCTCAGGTCTCCAGTGGTCACCAAGGTTCTCTGGTGGACACCAGCACTAGGGAGTGCTCCAAAGGACTGTCATCATCAGAGGGGGAACTACAGAAAACAACAAGCCCCAGGCTTGGTGGAGCTGGAGGGGGGGCTCAGGTTAAGCGTGAGCCCCGATATGCCAATGTGAGTCACTCCCCCAGTGTCGCCAGACTTTCCAAGCCTTCTCACATCTCCACATCTGTTCATGTTCAGAACCAACTGTCTGCTAAAAAAAGCTGATAGAAAACCCTCCAGAAAACTAGCTCTTCAGCACACAGTGCTGTGAATTTGTCAGTCATCCTGCTGGGCACTCAGTACCCCCAGCTCATGGCTGCTGGGCCACACGCATTAAGGACAAGGGGAGCTGGAAGTAATATTTGATTTCCTAAAGGGCAAGACCCTCTTCTCTATATAAACTCTTCCTCAACAGGATCACTGAAGCAGCTACTTCATGCACAGGAACACAGGAGGAGTGTTTAGTTAAAAAATAGCAAAAATCTCAACACTCTGTGCTCGGAAGAAAATCACCTGAGCCTCCAAAACAGCAAAGACAAATTGAATTGTGCCAAACTCACATTCTCAAGAGTAAAGGGCTCTTCCTGGCTGAGGAAGCACTCTCCCAAACTGAGGATGTCCCATTATCAGGGCAGAACAAGGCCCATCCCATCCTCCCCAAGCAATGTGAGATCTGGGACAGCAGCTGGTGGCAGCCCGAAATCCATGTCCTGCCTCATCTCCACGGTATGGATGCACCAAAGCAGAAACGTTCTTACTCTTGGGGCCAGGGGTTTTCCTGGCATGCCAGTGATATCTAGGGGTGTGATTTGGTGGGAATAAAGATACCTGACCTCAGGCAGGCTTTGAAACTTTTGGCTAGACTGAAGCTATTTGTCCAGGGCAGCTCCTGGCAGTGGCAGAGCCAAGAGAGTTCTGGCAGCCACAGGACAGGCTGAGGAACCTTCTCTCCTTGGAGGGCATGAACTGACCACAAGAGCCAGGGCTCTGCGGGGGTACGAGGTGTGTGGGATGAGGGTGGGGGAGTATCTAACACATCTGTCACCAGCACCATGTGACAGACACCCCAACAGACCCTGCCTCGTGACGGGGCTGTCAGGTTTCAAGGAGTATCAAGTGCCTCCTCAAAGCAGAGCTGCTCCTCACACTCTTTTACTCCTTCCTGAGAGGAGGCAGAAGGTGCTCGTAAAGCCAGCCTCAAGCAGAACACATGGATGTTGCATGTATCAATATGTTCAAGCTGTAAAGGAGGAGATGTCGAGGAACCCGGCACCTCCAGCCTGACAGATGGAACGGGGCCCAGGAACACCTCTGACCACATGGCACCTCCTAACACCACCCCAGGAGGGGACGAGGCTTCTTGGCCAGGGTCTGAACCAATTATCTTCTGGCAAACGTGATGTCCTTTCGATTCACCAGCATTGAAAAGGAAAGCACGATTTCCCCCATTCTGGTTGTGTTTGTGAGAGGGAGAGCGAGCTGGAGGAGGTGGCAGAGCAGAAAGGGATTGAGAGGATGGCACTGCATCCCAATTGGAAAGAGCCAGTGGCCACTGCCCAAGTGAAATTCCAACTTTATGACATAATGGGCTTTTTCTAACCAGCGCTTGCTATTAACTTCAGCACTGGCTTAAACCCCTTGGCCTCAGGCACAAGCAAAGCAGAGCTCATACACTGTAAATGTTAATACTGCTTTAGCACTGTAATAAGCTAAAAGGTGGATGCAAGATCTGGCACATTAATTCCTTTTTTCACCTTTTTAACACATTTCAGGGTAATATGAATAATAAATATTTGAGCTCATGAAGGTTAACGGATGGATAACCCTGGAGACTGGGACTCCCTGGGTAGGAAGGCAGCAGCTCCCTTCCATATGTTGGCGTCTCCAGCAGAGATCCAGGGAATTTGCCTCCTCCTGAGAAGCTGGAGGTGCTTCTTGGCAGGGAAATGTCTGACATAAAAACTTGTTGCCTGGCATACTTGTTTACACTTCAAATGTTTGGGCTGGGGAATGAGTAAAGGCAGATGTTTCCAAGCATCACAGGGCAAAGCTATGGAGAGAGAGGAGAACCTCCTCCATCCCAGCACGAGCTCTTGGTTTCCATTGAAAAAGAACCAGGTTTGGTCAGCAAAGGGCCCCAGTCTCAAAGCTGTTTAGGCATCTAATTCCTATTGCAACCAGGTGTAGATTCACCTGGATTGAGAGCCTTGGTGGCAAAGTAAGGGAGCTGAGCACACACCTCTGGAGTTTTAAACTCCATTTGAGTCTCCTGTCACTGAGGGAATGTTCTAAAGGCAGAGCTCTGCATGGACATGACCCAGACATCTTCATCAGCCCCAAGACTCCTGGTCTGACCTTGTTTTGCAGGTACTGGGTCTAACTGACAGGGCTTGGATGTTTGTCAGGCTGCAGCAGCACAACTCCTCAAGGAGAGCATCTGCAGATGCTCTGGGACAGTTGGGTGAAAAACTTCCCTGGAGCTGGGAAAGCTCTGCCCATCACCTCTGGATACAAAAACATGGAGAGCAGGGCTCTGGGAGAAAGTCACACTGCTTTGGCATCCAGTCAGGTGCCACAAGGGAGGCTCAGCTCACCCCATGTGGTGAGCAAGGGAAGCCATGTGGGCTTGCAGGGAAGGAGTCTGAAGGGATGCAGAAAATCTTCTAATCCAACAAGACAGGAATGCTAAAAAAGGACCATGTCAGGAGAGGAAGGGTAAGTCTAATGACCCAGGAAAGGGTTTGAACCCTGTGCTGGGAGAGCAGACACTGCAGCAGGTTAATTCCCATTGCTTACCTATCACAAAGACCTGTCAGGTCTCCCACTTACTGGGACAAAAGGGGTTGGGATGAATGTGATCACCTGGGATGGAAGATGTGGGGATTGCCCAGATTTCATCTGCTGTTACAGCTTTGTCTTCCTGACCCACATGGTACAGACAATGCCTGAGACTGTCACATCCAAGAGGCAAGCCCTCTTGCCAGGAAAGGCCCAGTATTCCAGCAGAAGTTCTACTCTCATTTTAGTCTGTGGTCCAAGGCTGGTGGGCAGCAGCACAGTGGGACAGAGAAGGCACATCCCTACCCCTGGTAGCCAGTGATGGGGTGGGTGTCACGATGTGTCACTGGAGCTTAAATTGCAGGATAAAGGTCTTGACTGGGCCACCAACCTGGAGTAAGGATTTAGTTCCCATCCTGAACCTGATGGGGTGGTCCAGGAGCTTCAGGGGCTGGTGTGGGCAGGGATGCTCCATCCCCTCCTCAGATTCCTTATGCTCCCATCCTGACCAGTGCTGCATGAAGCTGGGATAAGCGAGGAGCACTGGGCTTGTGCCAGTTTGGGAGGACAGTCAGGGGGACAGGGCAGCTGTGGGCCTGGCAGGGGACACGGGAAGGGCAGGCTGGGGAAGCACTGCTGATGGAGAGGGGAGCACAGAGCTGGGTGTCAGGGGCCAAGGGGTGACTACTGCGAGTCTCTGGGACCCTCATCAGGGAGCAGCCCACGGAAACACGCGGCTGGGGAGCACTGGTGGGCAGGACATTGTGTGCTGGGGGGCTGTGAGCGCTGCTCCCCCCGGCACGGAGCCCACGTGAGCTGTGCACACGCGTTACTCGCCCACCAGGGCCGTGCATCCACAACCTGCCCCTCGTCCCACCCACCACGGCCGTGCATCCACAACCTGCCCCTCGTCCCCTGACCCGGGGAGGGGGGAGCTGCCCACCGCCCTTTGGGGTGCGAGCCTGGATGCTGCGCGAGGGGAGCGATGAGCCCCCCGCCCTCCAACCCCCCTGTTTGCCTTTCGTTTCGCTCGCTGTTGCGTGACCGCCGAGCCCCCCTCCCCTGGCAATCCTTGGGGGATATCAAGGGCAAGGAAGAGAAGGGTTACCTGGAGGAAAGGGTTGCTAAGCAACCCCCCCCTCCGACCCCCCCCCAAGCACCGCAAACCCAAAACTCGTTCCAGGCCTGCAACCAGATTAGCATATTAATGAGGCTGTAATTTCCCCGGAATTGTCTGCACGTCTATGCCCGCTCACAGCACACTGGCCCAGGAGTTTGCTATGCAAATAAACTGGTTTTACAGGCTGTGGCTTAATTAACTCATCAAGTTCATCTTCCTAACAAAAAAGGCAGACTAACTGCGGATTAATGGACCTGTGTTTGCTCTTCTTTCTCTCCCCCTCTCACCCACTCCCTCCCGGAGGCACTGCCTCCCTCCAGACCCTTCCGTGCCCGGCCACTCCAGCCTCAGTGCTGGGGAGATCCTCCAGCCTCGCAAAGAGATAAATCCTGGGAAAAGAGATGGGGGGGAAGGAATCTTAATACCGTTTCCAGCAGAGTCGGGGAGGTTTCCTCATCGACTTCAAGGGGAATAAGATGGATCAGGCCTCAAGGATGGTAATTACGCCTTCAGTCGAAGCTGGCAGGTGACCACTTATGAGAAGGAGGTGGCACATCGTGACACTGTCTCTTTAAAATGGTTGTCTCTCTGAGGATCAGGGGTCGGGCATTTTGGGGAGGGGGATTAAGGTACCGTTTGTAGGGGAGCTCTGGGAATCCTGCTCCTTCCCTTACGGTGCAGGGTCAGAGCAGGTGAGAGGGATGCTCACCCTCCTGGGTTAATTAGAAAGGCCCTTCTTGCCTGCATCCCATGCTCAGCAACGTGATGTCTTTTGAAAACGACCCCAAAAAAAAAAAGTAAATATAAGGATTTTCAGAGTCACTGAGGGAAAGTTCACCTGGCCAAAAGTCTGTATTCAGACTGGACCAGAGCTGACTTTGAACATTAACATCATTATGAGTTTATCTCCCTTTCACTTCCTTACTTCTCTGTTCCCTTCTTCCTTCCCTGGGAAGAGGGAAGCAGTTTCCTGTGGCACCTGGATGGGGTACAGATGTCCCCCCATGGTACACACGTGGGCTGGGGATTGGAAGCATGAGGAGCTGGCTGGGAGCTGTCAGCCCCCAGGCTGTGTGTGAAGTGACTCCACTTGGAGATGAAGTGCCTGAGTGTATCTTTTTCTTTTTAATTCCAGCTGTATTGTTAGTTAATTGTAGTTTGACCTCCAGGGAGGTTTTGCATGGCTCAGAAGGTGGCCTGGGATACCGAATTCAGAGCCTAGGGTGGGAATGGTTTCTTTGGCATTCATAGCATGAATTGTGCCAGCCCAATGCACAGAGCCCTGAGGAGTGGAGAGCCCAGAGAGACAAAAAGGCAGGGGGAAACTGAGGAACAGTTAAGTATCTGAAGGGAGGGTGCCAAGAGGATGGAGCCAGGCTCTTCTTGGCAGTACCAAGACATAGGAAAAGAGGCAACAGGCAGAAACTGATGCCCGGGAAGTTCCACCTGAACATGAGGAAGACCTTCTTTCCTGTGTGAATGACTCTGCACTGGAACAGATTGCCCACAGAGGGGGTGGAGTCTCCCTCACCGGGGATTTTCCAGAACCATCTGGACACAATCTTGTGCCTGCTTTGGCAGAGAGGCTGGACCAGATGACCCACTGTGGTCCCTTCCAACCTGACCCATCCTGTAATTCTGTTGTGACCCCCAAAGCCATCCAGCTTGAGCCCTTGGCCTCCAACTATACTGGGCACAACAGATCTGCCGCCCATCACCACCACAGCCCCTCGCTCTCACAGCTCTGGGATCTGCCCCTGCAATCACCCCTGATTTTGCCACTGGAGTGGGGAAGGGGCTGGTTCCCCAGCCAGCTGAGCTACCAAAGACCTCCCAGCTGCTCCATGTGCTCAGCTCTGCAACATCTCCTCAGGAAACCTCGGCAGAGATCCACACCTCCCTTCAAAGAAAGTTTAGGAGCATTCAAATCACACTGAGCTGAAGACCATCCCTCTTCCAGCCACAGCTGTCTTGGAATGGACTGAAGTTAAAGCTCGTTTGCTAAAGTTGGTTTAGACTGGGCAAAGTCCTTGAAAAATCTAACTGTACTCAGAAGCTTCTCTGCATTCACAGGGAAATGGACTGGCTGACCTAAAAGGTCTTTTCCATCTCTTATTTCTGTGGTTGTGTGATTCATCCCTCTTCTTTGAAAGTGTTTCCTACATGAAACGTCTAGTAGAAGGGGAAAAAAGTGATGCTAAATAATCTTTTCTCATTTCCTCTCCTCATTGTCAGAGAATATGAGAGGTGAGGGATGTGTCTGCTGTGACATTAACCGAGCAATGGAACAGAAAAGGCAAACCAGGATTCAGCTTAGCAGCTAAGAATGAAGCTATTCATGCAAGGTGGGGTAGGAGGACATGTTCTGGAGACGTCCTTTCCAGGAACACAGTTGTTCCTCACTTTCCCAGATCATGAGAAAACACTGAGCTGGAGAACAACAAACATCTCGCAGCAAGAGAGGAGTGGCCACATCCCAACCCAGGAGAGGACCTCCCTCAGAGCGCTGCTCCCGGGAGGCAAATGTAGCAGTTTCCTGGGATGCTCTTGGGAATCAGCAAAGCCAGCTGTTGGTTCAACATTCTTAACATTCTTCAGGAATTTCTCTCCCATGGGCTTGCCCAGTTTCCTCTTAATTCATTCAGCTCCTACCGTGAGGAGTTCCAGAGATAACCCATTGCAAGAAGCACAGTTTGTCATAAATCTTGCTTCTACAACCTTCACCTGAAGGCATGAAGGGGGGTTCGGTTTCATCTTGGTCCCCCACTAGATGTTTCAGGTAGGAAATGGTGTCCAAGGCATCACGTAATCTCAGAAAGGAGAGAAAATAGTCCTAAGGTCAGGTAAGACATTCCCCTGGGAATGTAGAAGGGCATCTTTCCATCCTGAAGCAGCCCTGAAAAGGGAGGGACTGGGAGTTACCCCAAACAAGGGCTCAGGAAAGGTCCCTTGGCTTGTAGCCACCAGGCCACTCCTCAGCTTCCCATCCCCACTCTCTATCCCAGTCCCCAGGGTGCTCCCCCAGTCCTGTACAACCCCAGGGAACTTGTCCCATCCCACTAAGACGTGTCCACCACTGTATCCCTCTCCTCTCTGGATTTCTGACACCTCAGTGATGAGGTTTTTCTCCTCTCAGTGGCTCTCAGGTGACTTTGGCTCATAGCATTGCATCACCTCAAGACTTCTCATGAGCCACAAACTGAAGATCACCAAATTATTCTTTATTTTCATGTTGGATAATGCCTTTCAAACCATCCCATCTGCTAATCCCTGGTTTCCCGCTTGCTCAGAAGCAAACATAGTGTGATATTCTAGAAAACAACCCCTTTCAACTGGTTTCTGCTTTAAAATTTGAGCGTGGGATTGGACACATTCTCACATCAGGTGATTTCCAGGCAGACTGGGGAGCCACCGTGTTTTGGGGGGAGCTGGTGCAGACAGGCTGGGACCCAACTCACAGCCACTACTCTGATGGCATCAGGATGGGAAGGCAACAGGAGACGGAGCTGCTGCCCCCAGAATGGGAAAGAAGTTGGGGAGGAACCAAAGGGACAAACCCCTGTAGGAAGACAAACTCAGCATCTGATCCTGGTTCACTTATCAGTGAGGTTTTGTCAGGGATTTGGAGATCAGAGGTGGTTTGAATGATAATCACCCATCTTCAGCTGTTGCCCAGGAGATGTTTATTTGAAGAATTGTTGTGCCCATAACTTTCAGCTCTTTTTGTTTCATTGATTGAGTGGATTTTCATTCTCTATTTTCTTTCATTTTCTGGGAGCAAGACAAGCACTAAAAACCCAAAGTCCTGCAGCGTCACCTCTTTCTGCAAAATGCATTTATACAGATTTATTTTTTTAAAATAAAGACCAAAACTTAAGTGCTTACAGCCAGGAAATCACCCAGAATTTGAACATTTGCCAGATACTGTTTCCACCTATAAGAATTACCAACCCTTTTCCAGACCACATTCCAGGACACTGGGTTTTTTTGTTTGTTTGTTTGTTTTTCTTTTCTCCAATGTAGCTGCTACTTCCACAAAAGGGGGAAAACATTGGGGTTTTTTTTTCTGACATAGGAGAAGTGGGAGAGGAGGGAACCTGAGAGGTGGAAAGCTGGATCTACACAAGCTGAGCTTTGAATTTAAAATTTTCCCTTTCAGGGTTAAGGAGGAGAGTGATAAAACAGGGGAACAAATTTGCAGAGGGAGACATCGACTCTTTCATCACGAGCAGCCCCTCAGCTGGCAGGGGAGGCTCCTGCTTGCCCACAAGTCGAGGGGCAGGATGCAGAAATTACAGAGCAAGTCTCTACGGCTCACACTCCGTGGGAGGTCAGACTACATGCTCGTCGGGGTCCCTTCTGGCCCTAAAATCTATGAATCTATTGATGCTCTGAGGCTTAAAAAGCAGCAGCTGCTCCTATGCAGCACCTAGTTCTCATAAGCATTTGGAATAATGGATCCATATTGTGCCAATGCATACTAATGTTAATATACATTTGCAGCACACAATGTGATGGCTTTGGAGACACCCAGGTGTCAGATGGAATCAGTGTCAGTGACACACCGTACCAGGACTTCGAGGCAGGTCCCTGTTGGCTTCTCCAGAGGGAAGCTTTCCCTCCTTTGAAATTATTGTGTGTATCCCTTATGTTTATGGAGGGGAAAAAAAAAATATAATGAACGAATTGTGTCAGGCTTTCCACAGGACTGGTGTCCACAGTTTGTAGCCAGCCAAAGCCTGTTTTTCACAAGGTTAGAGATGTGGATGTGAGGGAAAACAAAGAGGGATGCTGCAATGAGGAATGCCCAAGGAGTTCATAGGTGCAGCCTCCTGCTCTTCCCACTGATTCCCTCTCATGCACCAGCGCAAAGAAATTAGGAGCCAGGGCCAGGGGCTGCTCCCAGCTCTGTCCCCGCTGAAGTCCGGAGAAGCAGCACAAAGCATTTGCGAGCCAAAGACCTGAGCCTGCCTCTGCTGGATTTAATCCCCCCGGCTTTCAAGTGCAGAATCAGGTTCAGGCTCTGCAAAGGGAAAATGGCCTCTTTAATTGCTGCCTTGGGTTGGGATTGTGGGGCACAGGAGGAACACGCTCACACCTCCAGCCCCACTCCCTCTGCACCCACAAGCCGGGGGGGGGGGGGGGGTGTGCAAGGACTGTGTGAGCAGGGTGGGGGTATCAGGGGAAGGTTTGCACCTCAGGTTTGACCTGTATAATTCGTGAGGGTGTGAAAATATGTGCAATACCTTCACATTTATATAGACACAGAGAGATACCTTATTTTTTCAAAAAACAAGCAAGCCTGCACCAACCTCACTGAAATTCCCTGCCCAAATTCCCTTGTCACGCTTACACGAGCCCACATGGGAAGCTGCCCAGAACATCATTTCTTTACAGGAACACAGTGCAGTAGCAGACCACGCAGCAAGTCCTCAACTATTTGAATGCTCATTATTCCCATAGGTAACTGCCCAGTCAGTCCCAGGGCTGGGAACAAGGGGACTTTGTCACCACCCAGGCACTGCAAGGGTTAAGGCCACCCCTGTGTCAGGACTCACCTAAAGCAAGGCCTGGGTGGATGGAGGTCTCCTTGGAAGCGCCTCAGTCCTGCAGAGCATCATCAGGGCTCCATCCCACGCACTGGCTGAGCTTGAGGGGCCCTTCCAGGCTGGCCCTTGGCCATCCCCACCTCCCTCTGCAAGGAGTTGCTTCCAATGGAAAAGCTAAAACTAAATTCCCCCACACTGGTTATTTTTCCTACTCCAAATGAGAAAAAAAAAAAAATCACGAGAAAAAAAAATGAAAGAAACCAACAGCTTCCCAAGTCCCCAAAGACTCTGCTCCCCTTTGGCCCTCCACAGTACCCTGCTGCCAATCTTCTCTTCTGGCTTCTGGACACCCTGGAAAGCCCAAGATACCCAGGTGCCAATGGGAACTGCCTTTGTTGGAGCAGGTGGGGCTGCTTTTGTGGTCCTGATCATGGTTAGGAGAGGCAGGTGTGCGTTTCTAGTGAGGTCAACAGAAGGAAATGGGGATGGAGGAGAGAGAAAGCAAGGTGGCCGTGTGCCCAGGTGACAGTGACAGTCAAAGCATTGTCACAAGAGCTGCACATTAGGCAGCTGATGAGGTTAGAGAGGTCCCATTCGGTCTTTCCATTCCCTGAGGCAATGGAGGTTTTATCACATCCCTGCTCAGCACGAGGTGCTTCTGCCCCGGCTTCTCGCCCGGGTTGTGAAACGGGAGTTGGAGCGGTCTAGGCAAAACTCTCAGCCCCACTCCCGGCCCCGAGGCAACCCCAGGAAGGGCTCTCTCCTCTGGCCTGCACAGAGAGAAAAACCTCATCCCCTTGAATAAAAAGATGGGGTTGAGGGACGGTGTCGGCTCCCACAGAGCCTGGGTACGTCAGAGAAGGCAGGGCCACCGAGATGGGTGTTGCAGGGGGAATGTGCGTGTGCGAGGGCTGGTTTTTTGTGTGTGCATGAAACGTGTCACAGGGATGTGATTCCCAGCCGTGGGGGTGTGGGGGATGAGGATTTGGGGTGTGCAGGGGGAGCGCGTGTGTGCAGCAGGGTTCATGCACACATGTAGACGGGCATGAAGGAGCACAGGGAATGTGCAGGTTGGGTGGTGAACGCAGGGAAGGGAGATACGTGTGTGCAGCAGAGGATGAGGCAGACAAAGAGCTGTGCAGGCAGGCAGGGGGACACCCCCAAGCCCTTCACCGGGGTGTCAGGGCTGGGGGAGCCGGGTCAGCCCTGGTGGGGACTCCCCAGCCGGTTCCTCTCCCGGGAGGGGCAATTTGGGGGAGGGTGTAAGTGTGTGCAGGGACAGAAGCGTTTGTGCAAGTGTCCGAGTGTCTCCTCTCCGTGACACTCGGGGCTCACCACTTGGTTTTCTCGGCCCCCGCAGCGTGGGGCTGAGCTGGGGGGGTCCCCCCGCACCGCTCTGTCACCGCTCGGGGTGGGCAGGCACCGGCATTCCGGGGTTCGGTTTTAATCGCAGCGGCTGTAAGACCGAAAAAAATCCGCTCTGAGATCCCGCTGGCTCTTCCCGCAGCGGCAGGGCCGGAGCTGGAGGCGTCCTGGGCAGCGCAGCCCGGGATGAAGAATTGGGGGGGCACTGGGAGAGTGGAGGGGTCCGATGAGCATCTGATAATTATGTCGTGGTATTCGCAAAATTTCCAGTCTTTCTGGCCAACGCAGCTTTCTGTGGGAGGAGGGAAATGGGAAAGTAGACAAAAACAGAGAGGGACAGAGAGATCGGTATGGAATGTGTGTGTGCTGAGAGGGGGAAACGAAAAATAAAGCAGCAAAGGGTGTGGGGAGAGAGAGACAGGAGAGAAAGAGAGAAAAAATCGAGAGAGGAAAAGAGGAAGAATTGAAAGAGAAAAAAAGAAAAGGAGAAAAATAAAAGAGGAAATGAGAAAAAACGGGGAAAGAACAAGAGGAGAGAAAGCGAAAAAAATAAAAGCAAAATGAGAAAAACGGGGGGAAAAGAGGACAAAAATAAGGAAAAAAAAAAAGAAGAAAAACTGCGGGGGGGAGAAAAAAAAGAGAGACAAACAGAAAAAAACACGAAAAACAGAGAAATACAGAAAACCAGGAAAAGATAAAGAAAAAAAAACCAAGAAGGAATAAAAAGGAGAAAACGGGGGAAAAAAATTAATAAGAAAAGCAGAGAGGGGAAGATCGAGGGAGAGAAGACGAAGGCAACAGAGAGGCAGGGGAGGGTGGAAGGGGCAGCCGTGCCCTGTGGCCACAGGCGAGGCGGGGGCTCGGGACGGGGCCGGGGGCGGCCGGGCCCGGCGGGGCCGCGCGGTTCAGCACCCTGGAGAGCTCCACCGGACGGCGGGCGGGACACGGGGACACCGCGGGGGACGCGGCCGTGCCAGGGCCGGGCAGGGCTCTGGGGGCCCGGCGGGACCCGGCGCTGCTCGGGGCCGGGGTCCCAGAAGTGCTCTTCCATCGCGGGGCTCGGCCCTGCCGAAGGCATCGCTGTCAGATCCGTCCTGGCGCGGGACTCCGCGCCCACTCGGGTCGTGGAAGGGAGGGAGCAGCGTCCCTGCTCCGCTTTACTCCCCTCACTATTCCCGGCAAACCGCTCCCCCCTTCCCGAGGAGCTGCGCTCCCCCTCAACGCCCTCCCCTCGCCCTGTAGCCCCCCTTGGCCCCGCGGCACGAGAGGCTCTGGGGCTCCCTCAGACCCCCCGTGTGTCCCCCCCGAGTCGCCCCACGGTGCCCGTGAGCAGGGAGGTGGGAGCGCTGTAATCCCTCATCCCGCCCGCAGGTGCGGGCCCTGCGCTCCCCCCTCCCTGTTTCCCAAGCGAATCCAAAGGAGGGGGGAAGACCCAGGGGGGCGCAGCCTGAGGGGGTCACCCCACGCCCCGCCAGCTTTGGAGGTCCCGTGTGCGGGGGGTACCCGGGGACACCGGCGCCCTGCTCAGACCCCCGACGGGAGCACAGGAGCGAGCCCCCCTCCCCTCCCTGCCTTGCAAACAGCACCGCAGCCCCCGGCTTCAGCCCTGCCCCGCCGTGTGCCCCCCGACCCCCCCGCTCCGGGGGCTTCTGCCCCGCCAGGGCGGGCTCCCCACGCACCGGCTCGCTCCGTCCCGCCGCTGCTATGCGGAGCTCCGCGGTTGCCGCCGGCTTTTCTCATGCAGATTCCCTCTTTCACACCTCCCAAACAAAAGCAAACGGGGGCATCGCCTCGCCGTGTCAACACACACGCTCATTAGCGGGGAGGCGGCGGGGGGAGCGGGTGGGAACGGCTCGAGCAGCCCCTCCGGGGGGGGCGGTCGCATCGACGGGAGGTTGTAGCGGGCCGGGGATCACCCGAGGAAATTTGGAGCGAGTTCTTTGCCGCGTGCCCCTCAAGTCACTAAGTTTCCGAAGGTCTGGGTTTGCCTGTCTCCGCTTCGTTTTATCGCAGCACACGCTGCTCACAGCCGGGCTTTGCCCACCCGCGACTCGGCATCGCGGGGAGCGGCAGCCGCGGGACCCCGAGCCGCGGGCGGGTTAGCCCCGGGGAGCCGTCGGGGAGGTGGGAATGCTGCCCCAGGATCATGCTGGAGCTAGGAGGGGCTGGGGGGGCAATTAAAGCTTCGCCAATTACCG
>NW_020884941.1:1499131-1499882 GCF_003945725.1 Corapipo altera
TGTGTGTGTGTGTGTGTGTGCGCGTGTATGTGCGTGTGTGATTTGGTTTGTTTCCCTTTTTTTTTTTGCCCGTTGAACCGCCTCAAAGCAGCCCAGTCCCGCGGCCGCTCCACCTCTCCCGCGGTTTCTCCCTGCTGCCGGCATCGCCGTCCGTTTGGTGCCTTTTCTTCCACCGAAACCCCGTACCGGAGTTCGGAGGGAAGAAAACAAAAAATCCGTGAAAAATAAGAAAGCGGGGGGGAAAACCCAGATTAAAAATCCCCCGGTTGTTCGTTTGCATTTGGAGCGCGGTGAGGTTGCGGGGGTTGGTTTGTTTGTTTTCTTTTTCACACCCCCCGGCGATTCCATGAACACCCGTGGGGAGCAAAGAACTGGAGCATCCCCTCTGCCCAGCACCTTCCTCGGAGCCCTGGCGAGGGATGGGGAGGAGGGGGAAAAGGAGAGGAGGGTCGGGGGGGCCCGGTTGGCACTGGGGGGGCTGCGTGGGGCTTTGTGCGCGGGGCGGGGGTGCCGCATTGTTTGCCGGCGCCGTGAACACGCACACTCGCACACACACTCACACTCACCTCGTGTCCCCCCGCCCCAATAATACGGAAATTTCCATGTCCCAGCTGCCTTCCCCTTTTAACCTTGGTATTAATTTAGGACGGATCTTTTTAAACAGCCCTGTAATGCATTCAGACGCTGCTGGAGGTTTATCTTTTTCTTTTTTTTTTCTTTTTTCTTTTTTTTTTTTTTTTTTTTTTTTTTT
>NW_020884941.1:1499982-1693328 GCF_003945725.1 Corapipo altera
CGCAGTCACTCAGAAACGCCTATGGCCCGGCGAGGAGATGCTTGCTGGGTTTGTTTAATGTTAAAACCTGCCCCGTCCCCCCTCTTACCGGGGGAAAGGAGGGGAGCGCGGGGGGAGCAGCCTCGCCCGCCGGAGGAGCGCGGAGCGGCGCGGAGCCGCCGCCTCCCACCGCGCCCGGGCTCGGCATCCTCGGGTCGGGCAGAGCCGCGGAGCCCGGCCCCGCTCCGCGCTCCTCCGCGCTCCTTTTCACCGCGTAGGTCGCCGCCTACAACCCCCCCAAAATAGTTGGAAATATCTACAAAGTCGGCGGCGGAGCATCCGAACAGATAGATAATTAATTACAAAACACAGGGGGAATATGCAAACCGCGTATTACAAATTCTACAGGGCTTAACTGATTGGAAACAGATTATTATCTTGTTTGTCTTTTGTCTGTTTCACTTATCCCTCTGCCGTCTGTTGTGTTGTAAGTTGATACACTTTATTCTTGAAAGGGGATTTTTTTTTTCCTTTAATAATATAGTAAATTCCATCAACATCTTGTATAAGCGACGCTGCTTCTCCACGCATTACCCTGTTAAAACACAAAAGGTTTATTAGTTACATATAGGCGGTATTATGGGGCCTGAATTACCATCTGTTACCATGGGGGAATGTGACTGGGAGGGGGGTGTGTTGCTTGGGGCTTTTGAGGTGTTTGGGTTTTTTTTTTTTCCCTCCTCCCCTTCCCCTTGGATTTATTTATTCCTTGACTTTCAAACGAAAAAGGGAGCGGGACCCCTCGGCATCGTCCCCCTGAATGAGGGACCCCAGCTGGGGGTCCCGGCTCGGTGGCAGGGAGGACTGGGGAAGCACCGGGCGGCCGGGAAGGGGACCACGGGTGTGTTCGGGGCCGTGGGATCGGGACACGGGGGCGCGCAAGGCCGCGGGAGAGGAGCGCGAGTGCGCGGGCACAAGCGAAGGTGCGGGTGTCGCCTCCCGCACCCTCCGCGGATCATCCGTGCCAATTAACATTATCCGTACGATTATCCATAGGAGCGCCTCACGGCGCGGGACGTGGCGCACACACACACACACACACTCCCGCACTCCGTGGGTCAACCCCGAGCCGCCCCCCCGCGCCCGCCTTCCTGCGTGGGACGGGCAGCCCGCGGTGCCTGCGAGCGGGGCTCTGCCGCGGGCTCACGGCCACGCGTGTGCGTGCGGAGACGGTCCTGTGTGCGGGCATATTCCCCCGCACAGACACGCGTGCCGCCGCCGCTCTCCACAGACTCCACACGCTCATCCCGCTGTGTTTCAGCCACGCGGGTTTTCTCCGCGGTGCGGGGTCGGAGCGGGGCCTGCCCGGTGCTCCCGGAGCTCCCCGTGCCCTGTCCCCGCTCTCGCTCTGCCCTCGGGTCTCGTCCCGAAATCCGTGCAGGCTGCGGCATGAGAGGCCCCCGCACATCCCCACACAGTCCCGCGGCTTCCAAGTGCCCCAGAAGAGCCCAGGGAATCCCGCAAACTCGGGCAGAGCCCGACGGGAGCGCGGCCGCGATCGGTCGCGAATATTGTCCCTTCTCCTCCTCATTCCCGTGCCTTCGCCTTTCTTGCCCGTTTCTCCCCTTTTTAGCTCGCCGCAGTTTTAATTTTCTTTCTTCTCTCTTCCCTGGATTTTTTCCTTCTGTCTTTGTTTTATTTCTTTTCCCTCCTCTTCCTTGCTCACTCGGTCTGGCGCTTTTCCCTCGCGCTTCCTTTTTGGTTTCAATTCTTTTCCATTCTCGCCGTTCTTTATATTTCTTTCCTCAGTTTAATTTTCCTCTTTCCTTCTTTTTTCTTCATTTTCCCCCGTCTTATTTCTTCCCTTATTTATTTGTATTTATTTTTAATTTCGTTCATTTATTCCTTTTTTCCTTCTTTTCATTTCTTTTATTTCCCCTTCCTCTTCTGTTGTTTTTCCTTCCGTTTCATCTTATTTCCTTCCTTTTCTTTTTAGTTTCCGTTGATTTGTTTTTCTTCACTCTCCCTTTCTCTTTTACTTCCTTTCCCCTTCTCTATATGTTTTTCCGCACACATTTTTCTCTTTTTCCTTCTGTGATTTTTTGTGGGTTTTCTCTCTTTATTTCCCTTTTCCTTCTCCCCCCCCCCCCCCCCCCCCCCCGAATCTCTTCTCTCTCTGTATTTTCTTAATTCGATTCTCTCTCTTTTCACAAACGCCCACGGGCACGTACAAAACGTCCTCCCCTTCCCGCCGATACCCTTGTGCCGTGGCGGGTTTGTTAAGATTTTGGGGTGGATTTTTTTTTTGCCAGTACCAGGAGGATTTCCCGGCTCCAGGATGCTCCGCGGCCGCGAAATGCTCCGGGCCGGAGCGAGGAAGAAAAAAAAAAAAATATGTATATTTTTATATACAAAATTTTAGATTTTAGCTGGAGAAAAAGACGGAGAAGGGGAATGGAGGTCCGGCCTTTACCTGCCCCACCGCCTTCCTCCTCTTCCCCGCACGGCCGGACCCCAGGGCCACCCCGTCCCCTCCCTAAATCCCCGGGAAATAGAGGGAGAGGCGGCGGGGCCGCCCCCCACACCGACCCCGCTGGGACCCCCTGGATGGGGCAGCAGCTCCCCGGCCCCAGGCTGGATCCCCCCCCTCATAACCTCCCCCAGCCGGGTCTGGTCCTGCCCCCCGTCCCTCCCGCGGGTCACAGCTCCGCCGCACCTGGAATTAAAGAGAAAACACAGTGTGGGAGGGGGGAGCGCCCGCCACCCCCCCGGGCCACCCCCCGGGCCACCCCCCGGGCCGCCCCCTGCGCCCTCTCCCCCCTCGGAGCGGGGAAGGGGCGGGGGGGTGCGGCGGGCCCGTGGGACAAAGGCGGGGGGGCGGTCGGGGGGCCCGCATACCTCCGGGGGAACTTTTCATCCCGCTAAGCTGCGGGAAGGAGCCCCCGACCCCCTCCCCGTCCCCGCCAACCCCTCCCCCACGAAATCCACCCCCTCTCTTTTTTTTCCCCCACTTGTTGCTCTTCCAGACAAAACCATCTTTCCCCCTTGTACGAAACAAATATAAACCCCCCAAAACCAGGTGATGCCGTCCCCCGGAGCAACTCGGGACCCCCCGATTCCTCCCCGAGCATTCCTTTAAAAGAAATAAAAAACAAACGAAAATAAAAAAATCAAAGGAAAAACTGTGGGACGGCGGTTTTTTGGCGGTGCCCCCCCCGGCCCCCCAGCCAGGTGCGTACTCACTTCGCGGCCCAGGTACAAGCCACCCTCAACAATAGAGGCGCGTTGTTTTTTTCCCTCTGTGCCAAGCACAAGGCTGGAGCCAATTTAGATATGCTATAAATTAAGAGGTTGCCATGGCTACCGCCCCGCCATTGGCAGCATCCCGGGTGACGCGGCCCGCGACGTCACCAAATCTGAATAAGGATGCGCGAATTACTAAGGCGGGGGACAAAGCTGGCGATGGGGACAGCATGAGAGTGGCGGCGCGGCGGCGGCGGAGCACAGCGAGGCACCGGGGCTGCCGGCTGCAGGGGGGGGTTCATGCACCCCTCCCGCCGCGCCCGCTGCCGCAGAGCCCGCCAGCAGCGCGGCCGCCGCTCCGGCGGCTCCCGGGCCGCTCCGCAGGCACCGGAGGGGGATTTGGGGGGGCTTGTAGTATTATTGTTATTATTATTTCTCGGGGGTGGTTTGGATTATTTTTGGGGGGGGAGTCGTTTTTTCCCTCCCGTCGTCGAGGCTCCGGAGAGAAGAGGGGGAAGAACTTGACAGCCGCCCCGCTCCCCTCCCCTGAATTTTTTGTTATTCCCTCTTCTATATTTTTTTAATTTTTATTTTATTTTATTCGGTTTTATTTTGCTTTATTTTTTTATTTTGTTTTTATTTCCCTTTTATTTTGTTCCTTTTTATTTTATTTCTTTTCGTTTAATTTCGTTTTATTAAATTTTTTATTTTATTATTTTTTTCCTACAATTTTTTTATATTTTATTTTATTTTTTATTATTTTCCCCTGTTAGCGGGGAGGGGTTTTTTGCCTTCTTTTTTTTTTTTTTTTCCGCCGCCGTGTGCCGGCGCGGGTCTGGCTTCTCCTTTTGCGCGTCTCCATCCCCCGGCGGAGGTTATGATGGTGCATTGTGCGGGCTGCGAGAGGCCGATTTTGGACCGGTTCCTACTGAACGTCTTGGACAGAGCATGGCACATCAAATGCGTCCAGTGCTGCGAGTGCAAGTGCAACCTGACCGAGAAATGCTTCTCCAGGGAAGGGAAACTCTACTGCAAAAATGACTTTTTCAGGTGAGTCGTCACCCCCCACTCCAACCCCGCCAACGGGCAGCGGAGGGCGCGGAGATTCACAACGAGCCCGGGCTCTGCTGCCTCCCTAGGGTCTCCTCGGAGCTTTAGGGAGCTCAGCTCCCCTCCTGTCCCTCCCTGCTGGGGCTCCACACCGAGCCTGCCCCGCCGCTCCACGGGGCAGCGATGCCCGGCCCGGGGAAGCCCCGAGGGGGACCCGGTGGCTGCGCTGCGGCCGCTGCTGCAGCCTGAGGAGGGGGCAGCGAGGCTGCACCCCCCTCCCCAATCTCCCCATGACCTTCCTCGCAGAGCCCCGGGCCCCGCTCCGCCGGTGCCGCCGCCCGCCCCGTCGCGTCAGGCCCCGGTGGGCACCGCGGCTGCTGCCCCATGTGTGTGTGTGTGTGTCCCCCCTCCGGGACCCGGCCTGGCGCTCCTCGCCCCCCTCCCGCGACCACAGGCCCCTCTGAAATCGGTGGCCAAAACCTCCCCCCACCGTCCCCCCGAGGGGACCCGCATCTTAAACGCCCCTAATGACCGCGATAAGGTGCCGCTGAGGAAATTAGGGGCCGGGATGGGAACGGGGGGGGCAAATGACTTATGACTCCTAATGCTCTCACTACATCAACGTCACGGGGAGCAGGGAAGGAGGCAGAAGTTGTGCCGCGGCCGGAGGGGGAAAAGGGGGGACCCTACTTGGCGCCCCGGGGCCTGGTAGTCCAGGGGGACCTCGGGAACCCCGCAGCGACAGCCCCCGCTCCCGGTTCTGGAGGCAGATTTTTTGTCTCTGTTTGGTTTTTTTGTTTGGTTGGTTTGGGGTTTGGGGTTTTTTTGTTGTTGTTCTTTTCTTTTTTGTTTGTTTGGTTTGGGTTTTTTAGTGGAATTTTTTTGTTGTTTTCCTTTGTTGTTATTTTAAATTATTTTATTTTGTTGTTGTTGTTTTGTTGGGGGTTATTTGGGTTTTTTTGTAGGGTTTTGGTGTTTGTTTTGTTTTGTTTTGGAGGTTTTGTGGCTTTTTTTATTTGTTTGCGTCTATTTTCTTTTTCCTTTTTTTTTTTTTTTTTTTTACCTTGGGAGATCTTTCCCAGCTGATTCAGATTCCCTGGAAATATTTTTTTTTTTTTTAAAAAAAGGCACCTCCTGATGAAAAAACAAACAAACAAAAAAAACAACCAAACGAACAAAAAAAACCCCAAACCCACTCTGGGAAGGAAAAGATAATCGGAGATTTCCAAAGCGTTCTCCTCGACCTGGAAGAATTCCCTCTCGGGAGAGAGGGACGGGCTGGGGACCAGACGCGGCTCTGGGGACCCCGGGCTACCTTGAGGAGCTCAGCCCCCTCCTCCGCCCGTTGTTCCGGGTGCGCGCTGCCCCTCGCACCCGCCTCTCCCTTTTCCCATCTCTTTGGCCGTGATTAGCCCCGTTTTCTCCCCGGGATTTTCAGGCCGTAGCCCTCCCGGGGAGCACCGGCTTAAAAGAAATCCTCCCCTGCGGAGCGTCGAAAGGACCCCCCGCCATCCCCTCTCCCCTCCGGCCCTTCAGGGGCCAAATCCAGGCGAGGATGCTCATGTGGGATCACCCCAGACCCGCACTCTCCCCGCAGCCCAGTGCCGGGGCTGCGCGGGGATGAAGGCTCTCCTCATCCTCGCCTCATCCTCGCCTGCTCCCCCAAATCTTCCAGGGAGAGACCTGGAGGATCGGGCTCCCGCGGTGGGATTTGAGGAGGGGGATTCGGTACAGCTCACACACAGCCCATCGCCGCCGGGGCTCCAGCTCTCGCTTTTCTCCCCTTTCCCAGGAGGTTTGGTACCAAATGCGCCGGCTGCTCCCAAGGGATCTCCCCCAGCGACCTCGTCCGGAAAGCCCGGAATAAAGTCTTTCACCTGAACTGTTTCACCTGCATGGTCTGCAACAAGCAGCTCTCCACGGGCGAGGAACTCTATATCATCGACGAGAACAAATTTGTTTGCAAAGAGGATTATTTGAACTCTCCCAGTTTGAAGGAAGGCAGCCTCAACTCAGGTACGAGCGGCTCAGCCCGCCGCACCGCACCGTCCCTGCTGCCGGCACCTCCCAGTGGAGGCACCTCCTGGCAGGCAAGGAGGTTTGGATTTGTGGGATGAGGGGCTGCACCCCGCGGCCAGCCTGACCCTCCCCCGGTAATCCCTGCCACCGGCACCGGCAGGAGCGGGCAGCGCCGAGCCCGCCAGGCAGCAGCCCCGAGCTGCCGGTACCTCCCGGCGGAGGCATCTCCCGGCCGGGAAGGAGGTTTGGATTTGTGGGATGAGGGGCTGCACCCCGCAGACAGTTGATCCGCGTGGGGAGGGAGGGATTTGCGGTGAAAGTTTTCAAAGCAGGCGGAAGCCTCTGTGATACCCCCTCCCCGCCAGGGATGCGGACACGCGTGGGATGAGCTCTTCCCCCCCTCCCCGCCTTTTGGCTCTTGCCCCACGCACGGCCCCTACGGCAGCGGGGATGCGGGGCGGTGGGGAACCAGGACCACCCTCCGGATTGGCTCGGGAGACCCCCCCACCCCGGAGCCCCCCCTGCGAGTATGCCCTGTCCCCCCGCGCCGTGGGCCTGATCCTTCGCCTCCTTTCACCCAGAGGCAAAGCTCCCATTTGACTTCCTTGGAAGCTGTCTCTGCGTCAGGAGAGCAGGGCCAGGCCCCCTCCTGCTGTCCCAGCCATGCCGGGCGCCCCTGCTCACCCCCTTCCGTGGGCTCTCTCTCCGTCCAGCACCCGGGGCCGGATCCTGCCACGCCAGTCAGTGGGGCCGCTGCTGTGAGCGAGGCGAGTAGAGCTTGGCCTTGGGGGGGTGCTGGCTGCAGGGTCCCCGGGGGAGGGATCGGTGGCTGGGGGCGGAGGGTGAGCCAGGCTCAAGGCAGTGACTGGGGACCCCCCAAACCCCGAAAGGGACCGGTTTCATTTTTCCCAGCGGCGCATCCCGCTTCCCAGTGTAAAAGGCGCAGGGGGGAGAGGGGGAGTGTGGGGGGCTGCGGTGGGCCTGGGGGATCGCCCCCTCCCCAGCTCCCCCCGGCTGGCATGACGCAGTGCACAGGGCCGGATCGGGCAGCGCTTGCCTGGAGCTCTGCGTGATGTTGGGGGGATGTTGCTTTAGGGGTATCAGGGGGGCAGAGGCCATCTGCACCCCCTACTGCTCTCCAGCACCTTCCAACTCCTCTCCTGGAAAGCAGCTGAGCTGGATGGGCCGGGGAGGGCAGAGAAGAGGGGGGTCAACCTCTCCCTTAAGTCATCCGCCCCCCTCCTTTCCTCTCTGGGTCTCCTTTACAGTGTCCTCATGTACAGACAGGAGTTTGTCCCCGGATCTCCAGGACCCCATGCAGGACGACACCAAGGAGACGGACAACTCGACCTCCTCGGACAAGGAGACCACCAACAACGAGAACGAGGAGCAGAACTCGGGCACCAAGCGGAGGGGGCCCCGCACCACCATTAAAGCCAAGCAGCTGGAGACCCTCAAAGCTGCCTTCGCCGCCACCCCCAAACCCACCCGCCACATCCGAGAGCAGCTGGCCCAGGAGACCGGCCTCAACATGAGAGTCATCCAGGTAGGAGAGCCCCAGGCTGCCGGGAGGGAGGAGAAGGGGTTGTGCTAGGAGCCCAGATAGTTCAAGGCTGTGACAGTTTCCCCCAGGTGCTGGAAAAGGGTTGGGACACCGAGACTGTTCCCTCAGGGAATGGGGACAGGGGAACGCCATCTGTCCCTTGCGAGTGTCACCCCAGGTCCAGCCCTGCTCCCACCCCCGTTCTCCCGTGGGTGAGCGGGGATCCCCCACCCTGTGTTTTAATACACCCACCCCATGGGAAGGGATGAAAACCATTCCCAAAACGTCAGCCTGCGTGGCTTCCCGTGGGGCCGAGCAGGATCTCCGGCGCGCCAGGAGTTGGATGCTCCAGACTTGTGGGAGCAAGGAGCATCTATTGCTCTCTGCAGGCAGCCGGCGCTTTCTTACCGCACTGCCCCTGTGAAGAAAATCCCTGCGGAAATGTAGGGATTAATGGGCTTTAATAGAGGCATTAATAGGGGAGGACTCTCCGGCTTTGCCGGTAGCGGAGCTGCGATTCCCGACTCCCGGCAGAGGGGAGCAGAAGTCCCGCAGGAGTGTGATGTGCTCGCTCTCCCGAGCTGCCCCATCCCTGGGGGAGTGGGACAATAATCCAGACACCCCACCAGGCTGCTGAGGCGTGCGGTTCGGATTAGACGATGTCCGTGGAGAGGCGGCCGCATCTCCCCTTTTCCCTTTCATTTCCATCCTCACTGCCGGCTGTTCTGACTCCCTGTCTGCTGCCGCAGGTGCTTATCTCCGCGCTTCCCGCTTTCCGCCTGCTTCTGCCGCGATCCACAGTCCTACCCCCTTTCTGCTCCCACTTTTCCTCCCTTATTTCCCGTATCCACAGGGGAAATTTCTCCCTCCTGTATTTTCCGGCTGGCCTCTCCTTTGCAGGGAGAGATAGGCTGAGGATGTGCATGTGGGGATACAGGTGGGGACGAGACGGGCAGGATTCTAATAAACCTTGTTATTTGGGGGGGTGCGGGGTCCTCATGCACTTTTTTGGGGGGTATAAGCAGCAGGAAGAGTGGGGGCTCACCGTCACTAAAAAAATACCCAAAATGTTGAAAAACCCAGTGTGGGTGCAAGATTTCCAACACTTCCCCTGACCAGATTTTGGAGGGGGTGGGATGGGATGTCCCTGCCCCAGAGGGGTCCCCACTCCCCCGTTCCCGGTGGGCACTGACACCGGCCCGGCCACAGGTCTGGTTCCAGAACCGTCGGTCGAAGGAGCGGCGGATGAAGCAGCTGAGCGCGCTGGGCGCCCGCCGACACGCCTTCTTCCGCAGCCCCCGCAGGATGCGGCCCCTCGGCGGCCGCCTCGACGACTCCGAGATGCTCGGCTCGACCCCCTACACGTACTACGGAGGTGAGGGACCGGCCGCGGGGACCCTGCCCTGTGTGTCCCCCTTCCCCTTTTGTTCCTCCATGTCGCGCTTCTCCAAGGATTTTCCGCTTCTCCCGCCCTCGCGCACACACTCACGGCCGCATCCCCGCACCCGCAGCCACGTCCACGCACCCCCGCGCCCCGCCGGCATTGCGGGGCCCCTCTCCCGCGAACAAAGCCCCAGCTGCGGGGCTTTTGTCCCCCTTTCAGGCCGCATTTGTTCCAATTACCTCGCGGGGCCCGCAGCATATGGAAGGTCACTGCTGCCCCCCCGCCGCCCCGACGGGACGCGATGGGCGCAGCGGGGCGGCCCCGCGCCTCCCTCTCCCCCCGCTCCCCACAGAGCCCCCCACAAAAGCCGCATTTTCAAAGCCTCCCATCTGACCAGGGGCTTTCCAGGCACCCCTTGCTGCCCTAAAGTTAGTTTCTAGATCCCTTCCAGGCTGCTTAAACTTACGTATAATTTCGCCATTATATATATATATGTGTGTGTGTGTGTGTGTGTGTTCCCCTTTTATGTATATATTTTCCCATATTATATGCATTTTTCCAATTGTGTATATATTTTCCTCATTCTATTATATTATTATATATTCTTTCTATTATATTATATATTTTTCCCATTACATATTTTTCCCATTGTATATTTATTTACCCCCATTCTCTTTATATATATTTATTCCCGTTCTCTTTATATGTATATATATATATATATTACTTTCCCCCACTAATTAAGCACTAAACGGAGCCCATTTTCACCCCCTCAGCTGTCCCAGACCTGGGTTCCTCGCCTTTCCCTCCTCCAATCTGGGCAGGGAGAGGGTGATGGGCACGGCAGCCCTTAGGACAGGCTTATTTCTCTCAGGCTGGGCTCGAAGTCCTACCTGGCTCTTTGGGCCCCACATCCTGGGAGCCAGTAATATTTTGGAGGGGACAGGACAGGGCTGGGATGGGGTGCAGCAGGATTTTGGAAGGTCTTTGGCCCCAGGGGACGGGATCCATCCTTTTTCCAACCCTTCCCACAGATTACCAAGGTGACTACTACGGACCGGGAGGCAACTATGACTTTTTCCCCCACGGGCCGCCCTCCCAAGCCCAGTCCCCGGCCGACTCCAGCTACCTTCAGAACTCAGGACCCGGCTCCACACCCCTGGGACCCTTGGAGCCCCCCCTAAGCGGACACCACTCCTCAGAAAACCAAAGGTACACGGATATGATCTCGCATCCCGACACCCCCAGCCCCGAGCCGGGGATGACCGGCTCGCTGCACCCCATCCCGGGGGAGGTCTTCAGCGGGGGGCCCAGCCCCCCGTTCTCCATGTCCAGCAATAGCGGCTACAGCGGGGCTCTGTCGCACCCGAACCCGGAGCTCAGCGAGGCGGCGGTGTGGTAGGCCCGGCGTGGGCACGCGTGTGTGTGTGCAGGGGGAAAACGCCCCCTTCGTCCCCCCAGCCCACGCGTGTCCCCCCGTCCCCTCACCCCGCACCAGGGCGCATCACATCACCACCGTCGGACAAAGAGCCCCCTCCCGTGCCAAAACGCGTCCCTGCATCCCCCCTCCACCCTCCCCACCACTGCACCCCCCGGGACCTTGGGGCCACCCCGCTACCTCCCCCCTCCCGGCACCTTCCCCCCAGTACTTGGGGGGGCAGCAATGAATGGTGCCCAGCCCTGAAGACCCCCGCCGGTGTCGGGACCACCTCTTGGACCAAAGCTGAACTCGCCTGGACGCAGGTCCCACCGCCCCGGTGGCACCAGGGGAGGAGGGGCTGGGGCAGGGCTCCCCCCTGCTAATTAGCATCCTTTTTAATTGTCCCCTGCCACGTCGTGGGAGGGGGGGAATGGGGAACAGCAGGAATAACCCCCGCGGCCCCTCTCCCTGCCCTTATTTTTATTGTTCCCATTTTATCCCCAAGGAGAAGGTGGGTTTGGACACGGTTTTTGGTGATGGGGAGAAGGGGGTCGTGGGGGGGGCCAGGCCCAGGGCTGCCCCAGTGACTGGCTGAGATTGGGCTCCCACGTGGTGGAAAAGACAGCAGAAAGAGGCAGAAACAGGAAAAACACAACAACAAAAAAACCCAATAAACCCCAGAACTAAACCAACTCAACCACAACAGCAGAAATTACACCCGAGCCTCGATGCCGAGTCCCACCCCAACAATTCCCAGAGGCTCCGACAATTTAAGGATGTATTATAGTTTTTGCTTCTAGTTTCTTTATTTTGTATAAAGGAGAAACAAATAAAGTATGTTTTTGTGTTTACTGATTATTTATTGTACTTTAGTCATCGGAGGCTCCGAATTTTTCTATTTTGAAGGCAGGGAGGGGGTGGCACCGGGGAGGGGGGTGAGAGGATAGAGAGGGGGCAATAAAAAAAGGAAGGAGAATGGAAAAGGAAAGGAAAAAAAGTTGTTTTCTGAAAGCGTCGTGGGTTTCCTGTCCCCGCTGCCTCTTGCAGAGGCTGTTAGTGTGAATGGCTCTTGTTGTTCAATGTGAATAAAAAACCTTTTAGTTACCTACTGTTCGGTCACCTGTCCCTTTCATTTTATTTTATTTTATTTTATTTTTGTGACAAGACCACGAGCGCTGCTGGCAGGGCTGCCCTGCTCCACCATTGCCCCCCAGCCCTGTGTGGGGTCTGGGGGAGCAGCCCCCCATCACTCCCCTGGGTGTAACAGGTGCCGTGGTCCCTGTACCAGGTGATGCTGCTGCATCACCCACATGGTACCCCAGTGCCCCCATTCCCCCACTCCTCCAGCTCTCTGGCACTGGGAGGGGGCACATTACCCAGCTCAGCACCTTCCCCCACAACAGACAGCCCAATGCACGACTCCTTTCTCCCGGCTGGCACGCGTTGTTTGAACCCCCCAAGGCCCATCCAGGCAGCCCAGGGGCACCTACAGCCCCTGGCACAGCATCCCCACGGAGCAGCCATGGGGGTCAGTAGGGCTGCTGGAGGGGGACACCAACAGGGGACATCCCAAAGGGATGCCATCGGCAGCTTTTACCCCATCCGCCCCAGGGGGCACCGAGGGCAGCAGGGGGGTCTCCTCCCCCAGCACCCCAGTTCACCCCCCTCTTCTCTCATGATTCCTGTCCCTCGATTTCTGAGGTACAAAAATAAAAAGTCCAAGGCAGGCTGCAGCTCTGAACCAATATTTAAAATGCAAAATCATGGCAGAGGTTTTCGCCCCCCCTTGTCTTGCAGTAAAACGATATAAACAGAATAAATTACCTTCCCTTGCTGGCTTACGAGAGTCCCTCTCTCCTGACCTGAATTTTAAGTCCTGGCTCGGTTGTAGCACGGAGCACTGATGATTTATGGAAAGCCAGCCACTTCTCTGCATATTTTCTCTGTTCAGCCAAGTGGTGGAATTTATCCTTCCTATACCATTACTGGCATTAATAACAGAGTGGCCAACAAGCCAGGCCGAGCCTCGAGAGACCCCTCAGCCGGGAGCTGGGACCATCACAAAAACACTGATCTCCCACCATGCAAGGCACCTTCTCCCCTTTTCACAGGTGGGGAAGCTGAGGCAGGAGCACAGCTGGCTGCTCCCCTCTCCTCCAACCCTTCCAGGCTGTCAGTGTTAGCAGGTAATGGGGGTTTTTTTAAGGACAAGGCAATGTGTTGGTAAGTAACCCCACTCCAGCATCACTTTGAGGAGTATAAAACGCAGCACAAGGTCATTCACTGAGTGAACACTGGTTGCTGCAACTACTACTACTATTACTATTACCGTTATTATTATTATTATTATTATTAAAAAACTAAAGGCATAAACCTGAGGGCTGTTTTCAATCTGCTGCAGCACCCCATCTCTGGGACTCAGGGCGGGACAGGCTGCAGGAGGGATTTGGGATGATGCTCCAAGCTGCCGCATCCCAGGCAGTGCAGGCACCCGGGGGCTTGGTGCAGGAGGATGGGGCTCACCAGGAGCAGCCACCAAGAGCAGGGATGATCCCCTGGCTCAGAGGACCTTCACTGGTTGGGACTCACAGCTCAGAGCTGGGTGCAGGAGCCAACCCTGGGGTTGGGGTCCCCGTCACCCCAGCAGTCCCGGGAAGGCACCAGCACTGTTAAGCCCGGCCGGGGATCTCCGCCCATAAATCACCGCAACAAGCGCGGCCGCGCACCTTGTTCTTGTCTGACCGCAGCCAGCACGGCAGGAACGGCAGAGGAGTGTAATAATTAATAATCATTAGAATAATAATGTATAAAGACAGTAGCAAAGTAATTAGTCAGAGAGGGAGCGCTTGCTAATCGAGGTGGGGAGTTCCAGCCCAAACAACTCGGGGAGGAGCAGGGGAGGGACAGGAGGGGGATGGAGGGTTGGTGGGGTGTAGGGGAGGATACCTGGCATGTCCCAGCGGAAGAGTGGGATGTGTGGACGCCAGTTCCTCCTCTCAGCAGAGGAAGGACCCTGGCTCCAGCCCTGCCTGCAATGTGAGCCACAGGTTCGTCTGCCCCGCGTGCCTCAGTTTCCCCATCCCTGCATGGGCGCTGTGTGCTGGAGAAGGCTGTGGGAGGAGTCGAGCCCTTCTTGGCAGCCTGAAAGGCAGGAGAGAAAGAGGGGAGGGGGTGGCTGTGTCCCCCATGAGAGTAGGAGCAGCACCCTGCCCATGCCGCGCCCACACTCACCTCCTGGCAGAGGTGCCCGATGCCCCAGATCTTGAAGGAGCCCGTGGGCTGGATGTTCTCCAGCTTCATGAAGACTTTGGTGCCCACTGCCTTGGAGAGGGGCAGGCTCTCCAGGATGGCTGAGATGACATGGAAGGGCTTCTGGCCCCCACCAGGCTGGGCTGCCATGGCCCTGGTGATGGATGCTCTGCCAGGGAGAGGTGGTGGAGTCGTGAGTCCCTCCCCACAGCCCCTGTGCTGACCCCAGTCTTGGTGCAGGGCACAGGAGCCCCTTGGGAAGGACAGGCCTGTCCCAAGTGCCCTTCCCAACTCTGGGATGTAGGAGCACTTATGGGGTCTCCCTATCAGAGCCCCAGGACAGGCTATGCCACCCCCTCTTCCATCATCCTGGTCCCCACATCCCAGGTGTCTCCAGGTGCCCTGTGCACGCCCTGTCCCCTAACCCAGCCAGACACAGTGCTGGGTGTCCTCCTAGAGACATGTGGTCCCAGCAGCCAAATCCCATCAGCCTTTGAATGCCCAGGAGAGAAGATGTGGGTGCCCAGAAGATGGAGGAAGAGGAGAGGCAGCTCCCAAAATATTTTGAGGGTCCTTAAGGTTTGCATTTGCTGTTTTTGGGTCCCAGCAGATTTTAGGACTTTGCCCATTTGATCCAGACCCCCAGTGTAGCCAGGGCAGCTTGCACACCCCAAATCCCCACTCACTGCCTCCAAAGGAGCCATCACACCACTATACCCACCCTGCCAAGCCCCTCACCCCAAACCAGCCTGGAAACCTGTCCAACCTGCACATCCCAAGGGATTCAGCCCCTCCAGCTGGGTGAGTCCCCCAAGATGAGCCCCCTCAGCTGGCTATGCCAGCCACTCTGGGGAGGGTCAGGAAGAGTCTGGGTAGGGGTGACACCCCTACAAAGGTGTCCCTTGATCACCCCGTGGAGAGGAGTTACTCCAAGGACCCAGCCAGAGCCTGGTCCAGACCTGAGGTCCTGCAGCCCCCAGGTAAAACAGGCAGAGACCCCCCCCTTTCCTCTGAGACCCCTTCTCATCCCCCAGCCCCAGTGACCACCCTCAGGGTGAGAGTCCTACCTTCTGTCTCCAGTGGGTGAGGAGGAGGAAGGTGGGATCTGGAGCAAGGTCCCAGCCCCGCAGGTTTCTCTGTCCCTCTGCCCAAGCTGGAGCAGTCTGAAAGCAGAGGTTGCACGGGAATCCCAGCAGGGAAACACCACACAGCAGCTGGCACAGGCACAACACAGCCAAATGGGATGCACTGGGAACATCCCCACCCTCTTCAGTTCTGACCCACTGCCAGGCAGACAGCAATAAAACAGAACCCAAAATATGTGGGTTTGGTCCCCTTGTTACCAAATGAGGAGCTAAAAGTTATGATTAATGCACCGGGTATCTGAATGCACGGGCTTGCTTATCAAACCCATATCAGACTGGAACTGGAGGGCTTAGAGCTGTGGCTGTAGATGAACATCTCCATATCAAACAGGACCAGGACTCTCAGTTAGGTAATTGAGGGCAAACAAGTCCATATGAGGAAACAATTAATATGCTAATAAACTCAGAGAAGTAATTAACATAGTCCGGCCTTCTTATAAGAAACAGGTTGAATATCTTTATAATGAAAATAAACCACTAATTCGAGGGTGTGACAGGAAGAACTCTCTCTCATATGCCTGGCGCTGAAAATAAAGTGCAAATAAAGCTTTCTAATACTACAAAGAGTGTTAGAGAGTTTTAGTCCCGATTTTCAGTGACACCTTCACCCAAACTCTACCTCAAAGCTCCCCTGGGAGCACTCTTGCTGACAGGCACCAAACGAGGCGAGAGCACCAGGGCAGCCCTGCTCCTGGTGGAGCTCCTTTGGCTCCATCCCTTCCCCAAGGAAGGCAATGCCAGGCTGTCACCCCATCACTTCCCTTGGCCAGAGTCCCTGGGTGACACCACCGTGGCAGCTGCAGTGATATTTAACAACCTTTTGGGTTTCCACTTCTAAGAAAATAAAGAATGGAAGACAAGCAGCATTTCCAGCATGCCCTGTGCTTGGCACCAATGTGCTTGTCCCTCCTTCCTGCTCCTTCACTTGGTGATGATCTCCTATCTGCCAGAACTGAGGCACAGGGATCCCCCGAGCAGCTCCCCCTGCCACAGGAGCCCACACACCACAGGGACATCAGGGGACACAGGTTCTGCCACCCCCACTTTACCTGCAACCCCTCCCCACACAGTGGGCTATGGACACCCTGCCTTGCCCAGTGCACCCATCCCAGATTTTGGGATGCCAAACAGCACCCCAACAGCCCAGATTGCTGCATCCCACCCCCCTGCAGACCCCACGGAGCCCCAGGGGCCCCCAGTCCTGCTGGGAACCTGGCACCTTCAAAGCCCTGCCGAGCCAGCACATTAATCCCCCACTAATGACCTCGTTATTCCTAACAAGGCAGATCAAGGGAGCTGCTGCCCAAGAGGATTTTGCACCGGGGCTTTTAGGGATGGGGGCACACAGGTGCCTGAGAGGGGAAGAAAAAAGGGATGAGGATGGTCTCCCACTCCTGCAGGGAGAGCACTGGCGCTTCCCCATTTCAGCAGCTCTGCCCCACACCGGTCCCCAGCCTGACGCAGCAGCAGAGAACCCTCCACAGCCTGCACCCCAAAAGAGCCCGGCCTGGCTGGGCACACACCCTCCCACCCGCAGAGAAACAGGATCACCCTGTTAATGGGGAGGGGGGGCAAGACCACTGTGTGAGCCCAACCCTCTGAGCAGCCACCTGAGAGTCCGGCAGAGAGCAAAGCACCGCCACCGCCACAGAGCGCTTTATTTGTCACAGCCACACCAGCTCACTGCCCTCCTCTCTGCCCCGGGGGCGAGCCCCAGGATCCCAGGACCTGCTTTTTTCTGGGAAGAGCCCCCCAGGTCAGGTGTCAGCACCCAGGGACAGGTCCTGGGACCGGCAGGGAAGGGGCACGGGGAGGGCTCAGCCCCCTGCGCAGCACAACCGGGACCTGAGAGGCAGAGAGAGCCAGGGGAGGGCGGTGTATCACAGAGCTGCGGGCACGCCACACCCCCCAAAGGGATCCCCCCCAGGACAGACACCCACGGACGGACGGGATCGAAAAGGAGGGCAGGTCACCGCTATGGAGGGGGCGGAGCCGGCGAAGGCCACGCCCCCGAAGCGGCTCGGCGAATGACTGTGGTGGGTTTGGGGGCGGGGCTTCGACGAGGCCACGCCCCTCTGCATGAATTGGGCGGGGTTTGGGCGGGGCCTTGATGTGACCACGCCTCTGTAGGCGGAGCTTTGGCGTGATCGGCTTTGGGTAGCGGGAGGTTTTTGTAGGGACGGGGCGATGTGTTGGTAAATAAACCCTTCCCAGCATCATTTTTGAGGAGTATAAAGTGTCATTCACTGGGTGAACATTATTATTATTATTATTATTATTATTATTATTATTATCATCATCATTATCATTATCATTATCATTATTATTATCATTATTATCCTTATTATCATTATCATTATATTTATTTATTATATTTATATCACTATATTAATATTAATATTTTTATGTTGTTAATTATTATTGTTATTGTTAAAACAAGTTTTTCAAAAATAATATTATTATTAAAATATTTTATTATTAAAATAATATTATTAAAGTATTGCTGTTATTAAAATATCGGTCCTACTATTCAAATATTATTAAAATATTGTTATAAAATGTTAATAAAATAATGATATCAAACCACTTCCTATAAAATAATATTATTAAAATATTACTGTCAAATTATTATCATATTATTATTATCATCACTATTATTATTACTATTATGATTATTTTCAAGGCATAGACCTGAGGGCTGTTTTCAGGCTGCTGGGGCACCCCATCTCTGGGGCTCAGCACAGGACAGGCTGCAGGAGGGATCTTGGATCCTGCTCCAAGCTGCCACATCCCAGGGGGCTGGGGCCTTGTTGCAGGAGGATGGGGCTCACCAGGAGCAGCCATCAAGGGCAGGGATGATCCCCTGGCTCAGAGGAGCTTTACTGGTTGGGACTCACAGCTCAGAGCTGGGTGCAGGAGCCAACCCTGGGGTTGGGGTCCCCAGTGCAGCCAGGTTTGAGGTACAGCATCACAACTAAGTCAGGGATCCCCATGGCAGACAGGTCCCCATTGGAGCCATCCCCCCAGCAGTCCCAGGAAGGCACCAGCACTCGGGATTCCTACCTGTCTCCAGCTGCAGGATGACCACAGGTGACTCCCCACCAGATGGGGCCATGCCACTCCCACAGGGGTGTCCTCCAGACAACCTGCACCTCCAAATCCCTGCCAGGGACATCCAAAGCCCAATCCCCCCAGCTGGCACCCAAAGCCCAAGTGCTCCCTCACCAAGGCAAGGAGAGGGAAAAGTTCCCTGCTGGGGTGCTCAGGGGAGTCACCCCAAACCCCACAGTCACACCCACGTCACCACCAGCAATGATCCTTCAATGGGACCACACTGAGGAAACACCACCGTGAGCTCCCAACTGCCCTGACCCACCCGGAGCAGCACCAGTCCTGGGAATAATTTCCTTTTTTAAAAGCTCTTGGTCAAACATCAATGCTTTTATTTTTTTCCGCTGACCTTTTTGCCTTTTTTGTTGCTGTTGTTGGTTTTGTTGGGTTTTTTTTCAAAGGGGAAGGTCTGCAGAAGGTGGAAAATAATCAGGTTTTGGACCTGGGATAAAAAATAGCTGGAGTAGGCTGGGCTGACTCCTTATAATTAATAGTGTGCCTCGTAATAGGATTCTACAGCCTTCGGTGCTCCCTGGGAACACCTTTTTACATAAGATATTGCTCACGATGGAGCAGCAGAGTTTTGATTTATGGGGGTTTGGCCTCCCAGAAGCACCTGGGGGAGGTGGCCTGGCTGGTGGGTGGTAGGGGGGGGGCAAGGGGCCAAAGGCAAGGAGGATGTTTCTGGCACCCTGGCAGCCAGGTCAGGGGAAAGGGCTTTGTGGGGGGATGTCAGTGATCTGGGGGACAGAGCTGGTCCTGGGGCTGGGCCCCCTCTGCTCCAAAAGGGAGGAGGAAGAGGGTGAGAAGGGGTTTGGAGCACTCTGCCCAACATCACTGGGTGATGCTCAGGGCACAGGCTCAGTGGGGGAACCAGCTGAAGCTGGGGAAGCCCACAGGGAGCAAGATCCCACATTGCCCAGGGAGGGGAGGAAGGAAGGGGGAGAAATATCGGGAGGACACAAAAATCCCAGGAGGTGCCATAGCAAAGAGTTAAAAGCAAATACAGGAGTACAGAGTGGGAATGGGGGAGAGCAGGAAAGCGTGAGGGAAAGGGATTGGAAAAAGAGTAGAAATAAACAGAATCTTAGGGGGTCCAGGATGGAGTACATACACCCCCACATGTGTTGGAGCGCCTTGGAACCTGCGGGTGTTAAACCTGGCCAGGGATCTCCGCCCATAAATCACCGCAACAAGCGCGGCCGCGCACCTTGTTCTTGTCTGACCGCAGCCAGCACGGCAGGAACGGCAGAGGAGTGTAATAATTAATAATCATTAGAATAATAATGCATAAAGACAGTAGCAAAGCAATTAGTCAGAGAGGGAGCGCTTGCTAATCGAGGTGGGGAGTTCCAGCCCAAACAGCCCGGGGAGGAGCAGGGGAGGGACAGGAGGGGGATGGAGGGTTGGGGAGTGTAGGGGAGGATAGCTGGCATGTCCCAGCGGAAGAGTGGGATGTGTGGACGCCAGTCCTGCTCTCAGCAGAGGAAGGACCCTGGCTCCAAGCCTGCCTGCAATGTGAGCCCCAGGTTCGTCTGCCCCGCGTGCCTCAGTTTCCCCATCCCTGCATGGGCGCTGTGTGCTGGAGAAGGCTGTGGGAGGAGCGGAGCCCTGCGTCCACCAGGCTTTATTTTGGTTATTTCGGAGGGAAAGCAAGCAGAGGGTGCCAGCCAGGCTCTGTCGCGTCCCCTGCCTCGGGGTGGGTGTCACTCCATGCCCAGCTGGCTCTTTAGGGCTCGCAGATGTGCCGTGTTGATGTTGCCGCCCCCGCAGACCACGACCAGCACGGAGCCCAGCGGGGTCCGCAGCTTCCCCTCTCGCTGCAGCCGCTGCAGCCGCCCCGTGTAGAGTGTGGCCAGGGCGGCCCCGCACGCCGGCTGCACCAGCATCCTCTCGTCATCTGTGGGGACAAGACCACGGGGACATCCCGACACCTGCAGGGACTGCCTGCAGACACACGGTGCCCTCAGCACCCTGGCTCCAGCAGCTCCCAAGATCTGGTGATGTCCCCATCACCCCTGTGATGCCCAGCTGGCCCCACTCACCCAGGAACTGTTCCACAGCCCTCACAGCCTCTGTGTCCTCCACCACCTGGGAGATGATCTGGCACTCCTGGGCACACTCCAGCACCCGTGCTGCCACTGTCTTGGCTCCCAGGCACTTGGCCACACTGGGACATGAGGGGACAAGGTGGTCAGGGTGGTCTCAGGACCCCTCAGTGAGCTGGGCTGAGCCCTGCCCGCTCGTTGCACACGTGGCTGCTCACCTGGTGATCTCAGGCAGGGTGACCAGCCGGCCAGCTTTCAGTGCCTCGTGGAAGCTGTGGGCTCCGTGGGTCTCAGCAGCAATGATGGGGACGTCCTGCCAGCCCACCTGGTGCAGGCCCTCCACGACACCAGCCAGCAGCCCCCCACCACCCACCGACAGCACGATGGCGTCTGGTTTGGTCTCCAGAGAGTCCTTCAGCTCCCAGACCAGGCTGGTGTGACCCTGCCTGCAGGGCAAGGGGGGCAGGAGAATACAGCCTGGGGTCACCCTGAGCCAGCCCATATCCCAGGGACGGGAATCAGGGGTGGGAGCTGGGCTCTGGCAGCACTCACCACACCAAGGGGTCATCAAAGGGGTGGATGTTGACCCAGCCCTCCGTCTTCAACAGCTCCTGGGCTCTCTTGTTTGCATCATCAAACGCCTGGGGCGGAGGGCAGCGGGGGCTCAGAAGGGCTCCATACAGCCCTGTAGTGGTTTTCTGTGGCTGGGTTTTGGTAGCAGGGGTGGGAGGGGGGCTACAGGTGTGGCTTCTGTTGGAAGCTGCTAGAAGCTTCCCCTGTCTGGTGGAGCCAATGCCAGCCAGCTCCAGGATGGGCTTCCAGCCACTGGCCAAGGCCAAGCCAATTAGGAGTGGCAGTAACGCCTCTGGGATAATAACATATTCAAGAACAGAAAGTTATTGTGTGGATGAAGATTCCAGCCAGGGAAGAGCAGAGTGAACAACAATGTAAACACTAAGGTCAGTGCAGAAGGAGGGGCAGGAGATTCTCCAGGCCCCGGAGCTGAGGCCCTGCAAACCTCAGTGGGGCACCTGTGCCCCTGCAGCCCATGGAGGAGCCTTGGGATGCAGAAACCCCCCTGCAGCCCATGGAGGAGCCCCTGCTGGAGCAGGTGGATGCAGGAAGGAGGCTGTGACCCCGTGGGAGGCCCAGGATGGAGTGGAGTCCTGCTGGAGACCTGCAGCCCGTGGAGAGGGAAGCCCAGGCCAGAGAAGGTTTTTCCCAGGTAGGACTTGTGGCCCCTGTGGGGGACCCACGCTGGTACAGCTCATTAGTGAAGGACTGCACCCCATGGAGGAGTGACCCACAGGACAGCAGTTTGGGAAGAGCTGCTGCCTGAGGGGTGGACTCACACCACAGAGGTCCATCAAGGACTGTCTCCCGTGGGAGGGACCCCATGGGAGCAGGGGAAGGACTCCAACTCCTCTCCCTGACAGTAGCAGAAATAAAAACTGACTGTAACCCCCATTCCCTGTCTCTCTGCACTGCTGGTGGGGAGGAGGTAGAACTTGGAAGGAAGGAGGGGTGGGGGGAAGGTGTTTTTAAGATTATTTTACTGCTCACTCTTTTGCTCTGATCCTGTTAGTAGTAAACGTAATTAATATCCCTACTTTGAGCCTGTTTTGCCTGTGATGGTGATCAGTGAGTGACCTTTCCCAGCCCTTATCTCAAGTCCTGAACCCTTCATTGTTTTATTTTTCTCTCCTCTGTCCAGTTACAGAGAGGAGTGAGAGAGCAGCTTTAGTGGCTACCTGGTGTCCAGACAGGATCAACCCACTACAAGCCCTCACACCACAGGGATGTGTCCCTTGTCACCATGGATAGGGGTCCCAAGGGTGACCCTGCTGCCGTGCCAGGGTGCAGGTGATGCAGGAGAGAGACATTTTGGGATGGGATGTCAAGCACATCCCCAGCATCACTGAGCAGGCTGAGGTCAGGCTCAGCCCCCTCTGGTCCCCCCCAGGCCCCAGTTTTTACCTTGCCATAGACCTCCACGGTCGCCCCCAGCTCCTCCAGCTTGCGCTTGGGGATGGGGCCACTGGTGCTGGGGATCACCACGGTGATGGGCAGCCCCAGCTTCTTGGCTGCATATGCTGCTGCCAGACCAGCGTTCCCCCCTGTGGGAAGCAGTGGCTCAGGCAGGGCTTGGCCCCTCAAACGTCCCCAGATTCCTCAGGGAATGAGCTGGGGATGGAGTTACCTGAGGAGCAGACGAATTGGCGGCAGCCCTTCTTGGCAGCCTGAAAGGTGGGAGAAAAAGAGGGAAGGGATTGGTTGTGTCTGCCTGCCGTGTCCCTCATGGGGGCAGGAACAGTTCCTTGCCCACACCATGCCCACACTCACCTCCTGGCAGAGGTGCCCGATGCCCCGGATCTTGAAGGAGCCCGTGGGCTGGATGTTCTCCAGCTTCATGAAGACCTTGGTGCCCGCTGCCTTGGAGAGGGGCAGGCTCTCCAGGATGGGCGAGACGACATGGAAGGGCTTCTGACCCCCACCAGGCTGGGCTGCCATGGCCCTGGTGATGGATGCTCTGCCAGGGAGAGGTGGTGGAGTCACCAGATCCTCCCCATCGGTCCCCCCCACAGCCTCGATGCCCACCCCGGGCTCGGTGTGAGGCACAGGAGCCCCTCAGGAGGGAAAGGGCTGTCCTCAGTGTTTCCTGCCAGCTCCAGGATGTAGGAGCACCTATGGGGTCTCCCTGTCAGAGCCCCGGGACAGGCTGTGCCATCCCCTCCTCCATCCTTCTGGACCTCATTTCCCGGTGTCCGCAGGTGCCCCCTGCACGCCCTGTCCCATAACCCAGCCAGGGTCACCGCAGGGTGGGGGTTACCTGGTGTCCCCTGGGGCCTCGCTGCCTGTCCCCAGCTGCTCACCCGCCGCCGAGTCTGGGGGACAGAAGAGGGAAAGGTGACGTCGGAGGGGCCGTGCTGTCCCTGTGCTCAGCCGCGCAGCAGCGCAAGGGGCGGCGGTCAGACATTGCCCCGGCCCTTCTGTTTGCTCAGCACTGTGGGAGTTTTACAGCCGCGACGCTGGACCGATGCCGAAGGCGCCTGGCCATGGCTGGGCACGCTGCCGGGTGTCCTGGCCAGGACAGGCACATGTGGTCCTGCCAGCCAGATCCCTTCGAATGCTCGGGAGATGGGATGTGGGCACCCAGGAGATGGGGAAGGGGAGAAACAGCTCCCAAATGATTTTGGGGGTCCTTAAGTGTTTGCACTGGTTGTTCTCAGGTCCAACCAGGAACATGTCCCAGGAGATTTTAGGACTTTGCCCATTTGACCCAGGGCAGCCTGCACACCCCAAACCCCCACATAAGATACCACTTATTGCCTCCAAATGAGCCATCACACCCCTATGCCCATCCTGCCAAGCCCCACACCCCACAGCAGCCCCAGAATCTTGTCTAAGCTGCACATCCCAGGGCGGCTCAGTCCCTCCACCTGTATGAGCCCCCCAAGATGAGACCACCAGCCTCAGATGGCCATGCCAGGCACCCAGAAGAGGGTCAGGAGAGGTCTGGGTCAGGGGGACCACCCTACAAAGGTGCCCCCTGATCACCCCTTGGAGAGGGCCAAGCTGGAGCAGTCTGAAAGCAGAGGTTGCACGGGAATCCCAACAGGGAGACACCACACAGCAGCTGGCACAGGCGCAACACAGCCGAATGGGATGCACTGGGAACATCCCCACCCTCTTCAGTTCTGACCCACTGCCAGGCAGACAGCAATAAAACAGACACAGAATATCTGATTTTGGTTCCCTTGTTACCCAGTGAGTAGCTAAAAGTTGATACAGTTAATGCACTGGGTATCTGAATGCACGGGCTTGCTTATCAAACCCGTATCAGGCTGGAACCAGAGGTCTTAGTGCTGTGGCTGGAGATGAACATCTCCATATCAAACAGAACCAGGACTCTCAGTTAAGTGACTGAAGGTGAAAAACTCCATACAATGAAATAATTAATAAGCTAATAATCTCTGGGAAATAATTGACATAGTCCAGCCTTTACGTAAGAAACAGGTTGACTATCTCTATAGCGTAAATAAACCACTAATTCAAAGTCGTGGTGTGTGTGACAGAAAGAGATGTCCCTCGCACACCTGGCAACAAAAATAAAGTGCAAATAAAGCTTTCTAATACTACAAAGAGTGTTTTAGTCCCGATTTTCAGTGACACACTGACCCAAATTGTGCTACAAATGCCCCTGGGAGCACTCTTGCTAACAGGCAGTGAGAGCTGCAGGGCAGCCCTGCTCCTGATGGGATGGGAGAGGGCTGGGCCCTTGGTGGCAGGAGCTGGGGAAGGGGTGCAAGGAGCCCCCAGGAGCTCACAGGGAAGAGGCTGGGGACCCCCTTGGTGAGACCACCATGTGTCAGCTCAGCCCTGGGGTGCTTCAGGGTCCCTTTCCACACTACACCTACCTCCTCCTCCCCCCTTACCGTCTTTTGAGTCCATCCCTGCCTCAAGGAAGGCAGGGCCAGGCTGTCGCCCCATCACTTTCCTTGGCCAGAGTCCCTGGGTGACACCACTGTGGCAGCTGCAGTGATATTTAACAACTTTTTGGTTTTCCACTTCAAAAAAAACAAAACAAAACAAAACAAAAAAGGAGAGGAAGCAGCAACCCAGCCACCGTTACAATTCCAGCATGCCCTGTGCTCGGCACCAATGTGCTTGTCCCTCCTTGCTGCTCCTGTACTTGGTGATGGAGATCTCCTATCTGCCAA
The DNA here is from genome assembly GCF_003945725.1 of Corapipo altera. Classification (NCBI taxonomy): domain Eukaryota; kingdom Metazoa; phylum Chordata; class Aves; order Passeriformes; family Pipridae; genus Corapipo; species Corapipo altera. The sequence goes on from NW_020884941.1 coordinate 1,524,895, forward strand.
AACTGAGGCACAAGGATCCCCCGAGCAGCTCCCCCTGCCACAGGAGCCCACACTCCACAGGGACATCAGGGGACACAGGTTCTGCCACCCCCACCTTATCTGCAACCCCTCCCCACACAGTGGGCTATGGACACCCTGCCCTGTCCAGTGCACCCATCCCAGATTTTGGGATGCCAAACAGCACCCCAATAGCCCAGACCTGCTGCATCCCACCCCCCTGCAGACCCCACGGAGCCCCAGGGGCCCCCAGTCTGGCTGGGAAGCTGGCACCTTCAAAGCCCTGTCGAGCCAGCACATTAATCCCCCACTAATGACCTCGTTATTCCTAACGAGGCAGATCAAGGGAGCTGCTGCCCAAGAGGATTTTGCACCGGGGCTTTTAGGGATGGGGGCACACAGGTGCCTGAGAGGGGAAGAAAAAAGGGATGAGGATGGTCTCCCACTCCTGCAGGGAGGGCAGTGGCGCCTCGCCATTTCAGCAGCTCTGCCCCACACCGGTCCCCAGCCTGACGCAGCAGCAGAGAACCCTCCACAGCCTGCACCCCAAAAGAGCCCGGCCTGGCTGGGCACACACCCTCCCACCCGCAGAGAAACAGGATCACCCTGTTAATGCGGGGGGGGGGGAGGGCAAGACCACTGTGTGAGCCCAACCCTCCGAGCAGCCACCCGAGAGTCCGGCAGAGAGCAAAGCACCGCCACCGCCACAGAGCGCTTTATTTGTCACAGCCACACCAGCTCACTGCCCTCCTCTCTGCCCCGGGGGCAAGCCCCAGGATCCCAGGACCTGCTTTTTTCTGGGAAGAGCCCCCCAGGTCAGGTGTCAGCACCCAGGGACAGGTCCCAGGCCTGGAAAGCCCTGTGGCAGGGAGGGAGAATGGAGGGCACAGCCCCCTGCGCAGCACAACCGGGACCTGTGAGGCAGAAAGAGCCAGGGGAGGGTGGTGTATCACAGAGCTGTGGTCACCCCACACCCAGGTGCCCCCTAAAGGGATCCCTCCTCAGGACAGACACCCACTGATGGACGGACAGGATCAGCCCAGGGGTGCCTGTTCAGTCCCAGTGGACCTTGACTGGGGGGAACGTCCAGAGGTCTGGGTGGCCCATGTGGAGCAGGGAGCTGCAGGGGGAGGTGCTCCAGCGGAAGGGGGGCACATCATCCCACGTGGGGCCACTGGCAGCCACCAGCCCAAAGGAGGGGACCATGCCCGAGGAGGTGACCTGGAGCCGGGGAGACAAAACAAGGTGTGAATCAGCACAGGGGAATGGGCAGCACAGCCTGGGGGAGCTGTCGAGGGGGGTGCTCCCCCCAGGAGGAGACTCCTCCCTAACAGGGCTGCCTGAATGCCCCACCTTCATGTCGGTGCCACCATGGCAGCGCTGGCGCAGGGCAGGGAAGGGGTAGGTGCCATTGGGGGGGTTGAGGTCGGAGCGGGCAGAAATGGCGTTCTCGGCGTTCTGGGGGGGGTCGCAGCCCCTGCACCACGACAGAGGGTCCTGCAGGTAGTTGTTGGACCTGCCAGGAGAGGGGCCAGGAGAGAGTCACGGGGAAGACGTAAATTTACAATGATGAAACAATATCACACCCAAGGGTGGCAAACCCCTGGGGGGTGTGGAACAGCCGGGTTTGGGGGGTCCCCAGTACAGACCTCATGAGGCGGATCATGGAGTCCAGGTCATGGACCAGCGTCTGGTTCCGGCGGAAGATCTGGGCCCGCGGGTTCTTGTCGTAGGTGAACCAGTCTCCATACTTCCTCACCAGCTCCAGGTTCCCACTGGCATTGAAGATCTCCTCAAAGTACCTGGGGTAGGGGGGACTCAGAGTCAGCACTCAACAGAGGGGTGGGGGACAAGGCCCAGCACTGCTGCCCCCCTTTATGGGGCAGCTGTGGGTGGGATGGGGTGGATGGCACTCACGGTACGTTGTAGCTGGCCCAGTATCCCTGCTGGTACAGCAGCTCCGTCAGATCAGCCTCCACCACCAGCCCCCTGTGCTGGGAGGAAGAGTATCGGTCAGAGCAGAGGGGAAAGATCCAGTGGGGATTAGGGGAGATGCCTTAGGATGGGCTGGGACACATTCTAGAGGTCCTTACCGTGTTCCCACCCCAGCCAGGGGTGCTAGGCACCCATCACCTCTACACAGGCATCCCCAGAGCCTGCAGCCATATCTCCATTTCCCACTGCCCACCCAATGGGCTGGGGCAGACACGACCCTCAGGGCTTTCCCAAACCCACAGGGATGGGAGAGGAGATGCTTCCACTGTGGCTCAGCTCAGCGCAGGAGCTGCTGCTCAGGGAGGAAGGGGGTCACTCACGGGATCTGCTCCAGCACGGTCAGCACGCCCGGCGATGGGCTCGCTCTGCCTGGCGTGAAGGCGTTGTAGTCCACCACCATCCACTGGTTGTTGTAACTGGCATAGAGAACAGGAATTGCATGCCTCTGGCAGCCAGCCTCCTCCCTCTCCACCCAGTCCCACCTCGCCCTGAGGATAAATTCCCGTGCCCCATCCCACACCACTCACGTGCCGCTGTTGAACCGCCGGAAGACAGTGGCCCACTCGGGCCCGCTGCGGGCCAGCCGGTTGGCCACGATGTTCCTCAGCCACTCCAGGACGCTGCCCCGTGGGTCCAGGTACTTCCACCGCGCCGGGTTGTTGTTCCCGATGGTGGTTTCCAGCGCTACCTGCAGGGAGGGCTGTGAGGGGCAGGGCAGCGGGGCCGGGGAGGGGTCCCCGAGCGCCACAGCCACTCACCAACCCACTGCTGAGGATGTAGAAATCATCCGCAGAGAAGATGGTGCCGGGGTAGGAGGAAAACACCTGGATGCTCCCGGGGATCTGAGACTTGCCTGGAGGGGGGATGCAGAGGCAGGGGAGCATCAGAAGGGGGGTGTGAGGTGCAGCCCCCCCAGCCCAGCCCACGCACCGCCGGCTGAGGCGCGGAAGGGCAGCGTGTACTTCTTGATGAGGCGCAGCATGGACTGGTAGGAGTTCCAGGTGTCGTGGGCCACCAGGAGATCCTGATTGCCCGGCAGCAGCTTCACCAGGGCAGAGCAGGAGCCTGAGCCCAGCACACGCTGCAGGGAGGAACGGTTCAGGGCAGACTCCAGGTCCTCCAGGTCACCCCCCAACTGCAGCAGCCTGAGGGGAAGCAAGATATATGAGGTACCAGGTGGGGGACACCCCAGTACATTAGCTGAGCTGGCTCAGAGCTCTCTGTCTGTCTGTCCATCCAAGCTGGAGCCATTTATTCATCCCACACTAATGCAGGTGCTTGTGCTGGGAGCACCTTGGCAGCCAGATTAGGGAGGGAAGGGTGAGCACAGCAGTGGGGAAACTGAGGCAGGAGCTGTGGGAGGACCCACTGCCCAGACCATGGTGTGGGGAGGAGGAGAAACTGCCTTGGCTCCATCCTGCCCCAGCAGCAGAGGACAAGCACCCGCAGAACATGGATGAGTTGAACTGGTAGCAGAACTGGCTGTCCCTGGACATGCAAGAATTGTCCCCAGCCATAGGATGCCCCAGCCACACCTTGAGACAACCACCTCCCACTCTCCACCACCTCCAAGAAGGAGCTTACAGGAAGCCAAAGGGTGCCAGGGTGAACCTGCCCCGGGGGAAGTCCAGGCGCCTGTTGTAGCTGTCCTCCAGCCCCTTCAGCTGCAGCAGGGCCAGGCGCACCTGGGGACAGGGGACAGAGCTGGCACCCGGCTTCCCCGAGGAAGAGGGGTGAGAGATTTTGGGGGATGGGCTCCCCCATTCCCCCAGGGGATGCAGCAGATCCAGTGGGTCCCAGTGCTACTGCAGAGGCAGGAAGAAGCACAGGGGGAAGTGTCACTGTCAGCAAGGTCATGACTCAGCACTCATGCCTAAGGGTGGCCAAGTCACCCCCTGGGCACCCCAAAGGCAGCATGTGAAGCTCTAGCACTGAGAAAGTCACGAGTCGCTTCCTCTCGCCCCAGGGAGGAGGATCCACGTGGCCACATCCCTGTCATCCTGCCTGGAGCCCAGCCAGGACATCTCACTGCCCTATCTCCTCCTCCGAATTGAAGCCCCAGCTATCCCAGGAGGATGCAGTGGGGTTCTCCTGGGGTGGGGGTACCCCATCCTCACCTGGTGCCAGTACTCAGGGTCCTGCCCCTTCCCCATCTGCTCCTCCATCCAGCCCAGGTTGGCCTCCAGGTAGTCCCGGAGCTTCTGGCAGTACTCGCTCTCGTACTTGAAGGGGCCGCAGTAGCCCACCATGGTGTTCATCCAGTGCATGTACATGAGCTGGGGGGCACAGCGTGGCGTCACCGGCGGGGGACAGCCGGGGAAAGAGGGAAGGGAAGGGGACATGTCCTCCAGGGCCCCATTTTTGGAGGGGTCACCCCTTACCTGCTCGGTGACAGCGGCCTCGGCGAGCCCGGCAGCGTAGGCCTGCAGGCTGTCATTGTACGAGGCGTTGGTGGTCACCTCGAGGAAGGCCCAGCTGGGGGGGACATGGTCACGGAGGGCGGTCAAGGGTGGGTGATGGGTGGGACGAGGTTCCCCCGGGGCAGCTCCGCCACCCATCCCCGCTCGGCTCCATGCCACTCCCATCCCGTCCCGTCCCACCCGGGTCAGCCCCACCACCCATCCCCGCTCGGCTCCATGCCCGTCCCCACCCGGGTCAGCCCGTGCCGTCCCTACCCGACGTGGGGGATGCGGTCATCGAGGCTGGCCCAGGCCACGGCGGCGGGGAGGCGGCCGGGTAGGACGCGCAGCCGCCCGGAGCCGGGCTCCAGCAGCACGGAGACATTGCGGGGCGCCGGGGCGGGGGCTGCCCCGGCCGGTCCGGCGGAGAGGAGCGGGGAGAGAAGCGGGGAGAGCAGAACCGCCGCCAGCAGCGCCCGCGGGGCCGCCATGGCGGGAACACCGCGGGGCGGGGCCAACGGGGCGGGGCCAGGGTGAGGCCACGCCCCCGTTGTGTGAATGGGGCGGGGTGACGTTGGGGCGGGGCTTAAACTTGGTCACGTCCCCTTCGGCGGTCCCGCCATGACATGATAGGGCGGGTTCTGTTGGGGGCGGGGCGATCAGGTGACCACGCCCTCCTCGAGCCTCCGTGGATGAACGTCGAGGAGGGGCGGATTTTGGGGCGTGTCCTGTGGCGTGACCTTGGTCTCACCAGCCGGCCCTGTGGGCCTGGGGACCCTCGCAGCCCCCCAACAACCCACGTCCCTCCTATCGTACTCCCCCACGACCCCACGCTCATATTCACGCCCCCATTTCAACGCCCACGGGAGATGTGTGCAGGTAGCCCCCCAGCCCCAGCCATGTCCCACCATTAAGGACCACGCATGGCCCCGTGGGGTCCAGCCCCAGCCGGTGCAGCCCGCCAAGAGCGGCTCGTGAAACCTGGGGCTGGTGCGGGGGGACGAGGCCCCACGGGGGTTCGGGGCAGGGGGACACACGAGGTGCTGGTCCCCCTGTGGGCCCCAGCCCCGCCGCTGCCCCTCCTTGTGCAATCGCGGGCGGTGCCTGTTTACTGCCTCCCGCTCCTCCTCCTCCTCCTTTTCCGGCGGGCAAAGTCTCTCTGCGGCGCAGGTGTCCCGGGGTCCGGGGGTAGAGGGCTGGGTCTCGCGTGGTAAAGTCACGGTGGGCTGCACAAAGTCCCCCCGGAGAGTCCCCCAGTGGAGGTGGAAATGATGCCACACGCCCGGGGCTGTTCTGGGCAGGGCGGCACCTCAAAGGCACCGCTCGCGTGGGCACATGATGACCCAGCACGTCCCACCAGCTCCCAGTTGCTGCGGTTAATTTCCCAGTAGTGCCCACATGTCCCCGTTCCTGTGCTCAGCGCTGTGTGAGACCACCCCGGGCACCCGGACCGGGCCACTCGTGGGTGCAGAAGCCAAGAGGGGAGCACAGGGACACGCGACAAGCACCCAAATTTGGCCTAAAAACAGAAAAACCGACTGAGAAAGCATCCCTGTGCCAGCGGGGTCTGGGGGCCATGTCCCGGGCCAGCTCCTGGTGGGGCCAAGGCTTCCACCAGTGGGTGCCACTGGTCTTTGGGTATCAGGGGGACCTGGGAACCCCTGGGAGACGCTCCTGGCTGGGCATTGCCTATATTTTTTATTTTCCTTCCTTTCCCCTCTCCCCGGGGAGAAGGGCAGAATGCGACTTTGAGGAGGCTGGCCAGGGTGGGACATGGATGCTTGAATCCCATCAGGATGTCGGGGCTCCAGCCGTGGGGGCTAAGCTACACATCCTCCCCCCAGAAACACGGCTCGGGGTCTTGCACAGGGCAGGGTGGAGGCTGGGGTGTCCCGGAGCGGGGGACAGCGGGTCGGAGATGGGCATCAGCAGCACCCCCGGCCCCTCTGTCTCGAGCCACCGGCACAGGGGTCTGCGCAGCCCCCGATTCACCATCCCCGGCCGTGCCTGCGATGAGTTCGCCCGCTCTCAGAAGGTCACCCCAAAGGGGGCTGTAGGTGGGCGCAGCACCCAGGGTGGGTGTCCCGGCTTGAGAGGGACGGGACGGGGCAGAGAGTCGCGCGTGTCCCCCCTTCGCTGCCACCCCGCCACCAGCGTGGGAAAGTGCCGCTGTCGCTTTAAGGGCGAAGGGTGGAGGCCCCTTTAAGGCGGGGGGGGCGCGGAGGGGATCAGCTGCCCGCGCACGGCAGCGGGGCCGCGCCGACACGGTGGGTGCGCGCCGCGGGTGGGGTCCCCGGGTACCCCCGCATCCATCCCCCCGCATCCCCGCCCGGTATCCCCCCCCCCCCGGGGCCCCCTCCCCCCCCCCCCGCATTGGGGTCTCGCCGTCCCCCCGTCCCCCCGCTTTGGGGGGTGCCCTCAGGTCCCCTGGTCCTGCCTGGGGTGTGGGTGCCCACCCCCATCTCCCTGAGCTCGGGGCGGCCCCGGGGCTGAGCCCCCCCCCCCCGGCGGGGACGTGGCGGGGCGGCGAGGGCTCAGCCTGCCCGCGGGGGGGCTCTGCCTTCTATCCTTTTTATTCTTTATATTTTAAATTATAATTTCTGGTTTTTATTGTTAATTTTTAACCCCTCCTCGCCCCGCACGTGGAGCGCGGGATGGGGATGCGGGAGCAGACCCCGATCGCTCCCCCCGGGGGCCGCTGTCGGCGGTAGGTGCCCCCCGGTGCTGCCCCCCCCCATGGGGCAGGGGGCCATGGGGCAGGGGGCCGCGGGGCTGGCCGGGGTGCTCAGCCTGGCCGGGGCACAGCCAGCCGGGACCCCGCTGCTGCTGGACGTGGGGCGCATGGTCTCTCCCGGGGGGGATGCTCTGAGCCACGGACGGGGCCTGGATGTGAGTCTGGGGACTGCGGTGGGGTTTGGGGGGAAGCGGGAGGGATTTGGGTGCTGCCGGGGTAGTGGAATCCCGTCTCGTCCCGTCCCCGATTGCCCTGTCCCCGCCATCGCAGTTGGGATCTCACCAGGATTTCCTCCGTTGCCGGTTTTCTCTTCCTAAAACCTCGCCGCCTGCCAGGCCGGCGCCTTCCCAGGGCCGGGGTTGGGTGGGGGCTGTGTGGGGACAGGGACAAGGGTGTGGGCAAGGGCTTCCACCTCTGCTGGCCCTGGCACAGCCCTTCACCCACGCACATGTAGCACAGACGGGGTAACTGAGGCAGGGGTGACGGTGACCTGCCGAAAACAGCCCCGCAGAGGGGCAGGGTGCCCGATGTGGGGAGTGGAGGGTGCTCGGGGTGGGCAGTGCACCTCAGGGTGCCCGATGGCAGCCCTCGGAGGGGATGAGGGGGTGCTCGGGGTGGGGAGAGGCTCGGGGAACCCGGCTGAGCAGTCCCCGCTCTGCCCCGCAGTGCTGGGAGGTTCGGAAACAGAACAGCTCCGAGTGGTGCCGCTTCATCCGATCCAACCCCGACTGCCGGATGGACGGGGGCTTCCTCGACTACCTCAATGGGGTCTTCTGCGTCTTCCCCCCCCGGCTGCTGCCCCTCGCTGTCACCCTCTATGTAAGGACGGGAGCAGGGCTGTGCTGGGGGATGCTCCTCTGTGGGGGCGTGGGGTGGGGACCCCACTGACCCCTCTCTGCCACCCCTGACCCCATAGGCTCTCTGGCTGCTGTACCTGTTCATCATCCTTGGTGTGACAGCAGAGAAGTTGTGAGTGGCCCCGCAGAGGAGGGGACGGTCCCCGGGGTGAGTGGGAGCCCTGTGGTCCCCGAGCAGCCCCATCAACCCTCTCCGCCTCCTTCTCTGCCTTTCCAGCTTCTGTCCCAACTTGTCGGCCATCTCCACCAACCTGAAGCTGTCCCACAACGTGGCAGTATCCTTGGCAAAGCACATGGGAACTCATCCAGGGAGGGGGGGATGTGGGGACAGGGCAGAGGAGGTGGCTGTGATGGGGTCACTTTGTGTCCCCTTGGCACCGTGCCAGGGGAAATCAGTTCAGAGCGTGAGCCTGGAGGTGGCACTGGGACAAGTGGTCGTGTGCTGGCACTGGGTGGGAATGCACAGCCCCCCTGTGTCCCCACAGGGGAAGAGACCCCCAGGCCTTTTCCTTGACGTGCCCTCTCCATGGCGTCACCTTCCTGGCCTTTGGAAATGGGGCACCGGATGTCTTCAGTGCCGTGGTGGCCTTCTCCGACCCCCGGACAGCGGGGCTGGCCATCGGGGCCATCTTTGGTAAGGGGACTCCCACTGCCAGCTCCTCCCTGGGAGCTGCTGGCTTGGGACCCGTGTTTGGGGGGAACATTGTGGAGCCGTGGGATGTTCCCACCCGCTGAGAGGGTCCCGTGGCGTTGGCAGGTGCCGGTGTGTTCGTGACCACGGTGGTGGCCGGGGGCATCGCCCTGGTCAAGCCCTTCACGGCCGCCTCCAGGCCCTTCCTCAGGGATGTCATCTTCTACATGTTGGCCGTCTTCCTCACCTTCATGGTCCTCTACTTCGGCAGGATCAGGCTGGGAGAGGCTCTGGGTGAGCGCTGGGGGGGTACTGGAGCTGGGGGGTGGTGGGAGCAGCCTGGGGGTGCCATAACCCCCCCATCACTCCCCCCTCCCAGGTTACCTGGGGCTGTACGTGTTCTACGTTGTCACTGTGGTGCTCTGCACCTGGATCCACCGGCGGCAGCGGGGGGACGGGACGGCTCCCCCTGGGCCCTGGGAGCCAGGTAAGGGCCACCTGGCTGTGGTGGGACCCCGGGTGTGACGGGGTTTCCTTCCACTGTCCCCGTCCACTCCTCCTCCCCCCAGAGATGCCGACGGATTCCGAAGAGCCGGAGCCCCCAGGCACAAACAGCAGTGACTATGGTATGTTCTTCCTGCTGGGCTTGGGGCTGGCTCTGTCCTCGGGGGTCCCAGAGACCCCCAGGTTGCTGCATGTGTGACTGAGCCCATGGGGTGGGCATGGCCGGGTGCTGCCCTGGGGTGGGTGGATCCCCCTGGAGGCACACAGGGCACTGCAGCCCCACACTGGAAGGGCTGGGGGAGCCCAGGGAACCCCCCCTCACCCTGCTCAGCCACTGTGGCCCCTCTCAGGTGAGGAGTACCGGCCCCTGCTCCCCTCCCAGGAGACCTCCCTGCGCATCCTCACCACGGCCCTCAGCCCCTTGGACTACCGCAAGTGGAGGAGGAAGCCCTGGTACTGGCGGCTCTTCAAGGCCTTCAGGGTGAGTAGGGGGGACATGAGCCAGGAGAAGCCTCCCCATGGGGCTTCCCCAACCCTGCTGGCCCTTGGGACTGTGTCACCCCCCCAGGCTTTGGAGTGGGGATGGTGGGATGTGTGGTGGGTTGGGGATGGGTCACGGGGCACCTCACAGGGTGTCTCAGCTTGGGGGTCCCTCACCCCAGGTGCCCGTGGAGCTGGTGCTGCTGCTCACTGTTCCCGTTGTGGACCCTGACAAGGATGACCTGAACTGGAAGAGACCCCTCAACTGCCTGCACATCCTCACCAGCCCCCTGCTCTGCATCCTCACCCTGAAGTCGGGTGCCTGTAAGAGTCTGGGGCATTCCCAGCTCCCAGGAGGGGACGGGACTGAGATGGCCACCAAAGCCCTGGGGACTACAGGAGCCCCTCGGAGCTGGCTCCCTGTTCTGGGGAGGGAGGATGGGCAGTGAAGAGCCAAGCTGGGGGCCTGGTTTGCAGCTGGATGCACCCTTACAGGGGCTGGGGTGGCCCCCCAGCATCCAGGACCTGGAGTAAAAATGGAGCAGGCCTGGCCTGCCTGGAGAAACTAAGGCACTGAGGGGAGCAACCCTCTGAGGGCTTGGGAGAGGTGGCTTTAGGGGACAAGGCTTTACCTCCTACCTTGAGTTTGGTCAGATCCTGCCCCAGCTGCTCTGATGTCCCCTCTCCCCACCATGTGCAGATGGGCTGTACCAGATCCAGGGCGTCTTCCCAGTCTGGGGACTGGTCACACTGGTTGGCTCTGTCCTGGCCATCATCATCTTCATCACCACAAGCAATGAGGAGCCACCCAAATATCACTGTGTAAGGTGTCCTCCAGCCCTGAACACCCACCGGGGACCAGCCCAGCCTGCTCTGGTCTGGGCTGAGGGTCCTGGGGGCAGAGCAGGAGCCAGGACCTCTTTCCCATTCCCCAGCATCCCCAGGAAGGATATGACTGGCTGAAGGTGGGCAGGGCCCTGTGGGAGGTACCCAGAGCCCAGCTTGCACCTCTTCCTGGCAGGTATTTGCCTTCCTTGGGTTTTTGGCCAGTGCCATGTGGATCAACGCTGCAGCCACAGAGCTGGTGAACATCCTGCGGACCCTGGGCATCATCTTCCAGCTGAGCAACACCGTGCTGGGCTTGACACTGCTGGCCTGGGGCAACAGCATCGGTGGTGAGGGCTCTGCTGTGCCCCAGTGCCCCCCAGGCACACCCTGGGGTCCCCCTGCCATCCCCCAAGGTCTCCCCTTCTCCCTCTGCAGACACCTTCTCCGACCTCACCATGGCACGGCAGGGCTATCCCCGCATGGCCTTCTCCGCCTGCTTCGGGGGCATCATCTTCAGTATCCTTTGGGTGCCAGGGGCAGGGGCTGCCTCAATTTCCCTGCCTACAGCCCAAGAGAGGCCCTGGTCCTGTGGGACCCCTAGAGAGGAGCTGGGCAGGATCCAGCCCAGAGCCCCAGTGATGCTGGCAACCTCCTCGATGTCCTCACAGTGTGGGGATTCTGGGGTAGTATTTATGAGCTGCAGGGGTGGAGCCATCAGCACCACCACACTGTCCCCATGGCTCTCCCAGCCCCAGAAGGGTGGGAGTTTGGGCTGGAGTCTGGCAAATTTGGGATTTGCCAAAGGGAAAGAGGGGAAGACAGAGCCTGTGCCTCCTTCTGGTGCGTCCCCAAACCAGGCTGAAGCCTCTCCTCCTCGACTGCTCCAGGTTGTATTTACAAGCAGGGGAATGCTTTGGGGCCAGGCAACAACCATGGGGTGCAGAAAGGAGGAGGAGAAGGAGGAGGACAAGGAAGGCTGGTGCTGTGCCCCTCCCCAGGGCAGGAGGGATGTGGCTGGTTCTGTCACTGCCCCGAGGTCTCCTGTGCTGTGTCTCCATCCTGAACGTGCCCCAGACATCCTGGTTGGAGTGGGACTGGGCTGCCTGCTGCAGATGAGCAGCAGCCAGCCGCTGGTGAAGGTAAGGCTGCAGCAACACGGTGACACAGGTCAGGCTGGCAGCAGGACTCTGGTGTCACCCCACATCACTCCCCATCTCTCTGGCAGCTGGAGCCTGACAGCCTCCTGGTCTGGGTCCTGGCAGGGGCCCTGGGGCTGAGCCTGGTCTTCTCCTTCGTGTCGGTGCCAGCTCAGTGCTTCCACTTGGGCAAGGCCTACGGCATCTGCCTCATCACCTACTACCTGGTGTTCCTCTGCGTGGCCCTGCTGACTGAGTTCAGGGTGATCCATCTCTCCACCTCTGACTGACCCCAGGGGATCACATCCAGCCCTGGATCTCACTCTGCCCCTCCCCTGTCCCTGCCAGGGGGACAAGGGCACCCTGACCCCAGCTGAGCTGCTGGAGGTGCCAGCCCAGCCCTCAGCCTTCACTTCAGAAGAGAGGATGGCTGTGGTTAGAGAGAGGAGTTGTTAGTCACTGGCCACATCCTCTGCTCGCTCTGTTTAATCTGTTTAACTCATGGCAGCCCTGGGCAGGAGCAAGGTCGAGACCTCGGCTGCCTTTGGTCCCAGTGGCAGGAGCAGAGGATGGGGCAGCTCCAGTTTGGGGGCACAAGAAGAGAGGCTTTACCTCCTCAACCACTTCACCTTCCCCTCCTCACCTCCATCCAGCTGGTCCAGGACAGGGCTGGGGCCGTTGTGTACACAGGGTAACTCTAAAAGTCCAAGCAGATGTTTGTCCTTTTAAAGGACACTCTGTGTTGGCACCATGGGGCTGGAAGAGCAGCTGGGGCAGAGCCAGACAGGGTTAAGGTGAGTCAGCGCTCCAGGGCAGCGCTGGGTTTAGTGCAGGCAAAGCCGGAGGAAAAACAAACACCAAACCAAGGGAGGCTGGTTTCCCCTGCTTTTTTTAGTGATGTTTTTCAACTTGGAGTTTCAGATCCTACTTTTCTCCTCCTCCTCCTCCTCCTCCTGGGGCGGGTAGAGCTGTAGGAAAGGACCTGGAAGTTTCGACACAGTGTTAGCCTCTGGCAGGACTAGGTTTAGACACTGTAAAAAAATTGCAATAAAAAACCCTCACAAACCCAGCCTTGGCTTCTGTTTGCTGGGAGGGCAATTTCTCTTGCCCTATGCTGGCGTGACACAGCCCTTACTCAGCGTGGAGCCTTTGCAGGGCAGAGGGAACAGCGGGGGCTGAGCTGGGAGTGACACCCCAGGCCACCCAGGGCGGTTTTCCCCAGGGTCTGGGAAAGTGGTTTCCTCTGGGTTCACCAGCAGCCGCTGTCCCAAGAGCAGTCACATGTCCCCTCACGTTGGGAAACGATGTGTCACGGTCGTGCCAGGGGTCAGCACGGTCGGTGAGAGGCACTGCTCAGTCCCTGGGGACAGGGACACGGGAGGGGCTGCCCTCGGTCCCAGGGGAGGAGCACAGTGAGCGGGCTCGTGGTTCTGCTCCCAGTTAGGAGCATCCACAGAGCTGGAAAGCAAAGTGCTGTTCCAGAGGGACACCCACCTCACTGCCCCACGGGAGAGGGGGGGGTGTTGTGCAAGCAGCACAACCGTGGACCCAGTCCCTGCTCCCTTCTGGGGGTGCCAGCAGCCTCCTGGCCCCGGAGCATTTCTCCTTTTTCTAACCAGGGCTTTCACAAAAAATAACGCTCCCTGTGCCTGCAGCTATTGGCTCTGCCCTGAACCTGCTCCGGAATTATCCGGGAGACAACCCCCACTTCCTTCCACCCAGCGAGGCTACAGCAATCGAAACCGCGGGGCCAACGTTCCGCAACAGAGGCACAGGGTCAAACACCCCTTCTGGCCTTAACCCTGGAGAGTTAAAAACCTTAACTGAAAGCATTATCCTAATGCTTAGGAAAAAAACTGGTAGGGGGAGGGCAGAAGGGAAGCCGGGCTTTGCAATGTCTCTGAACAGGAATTCAGAGCAGTTCGTCAGGGCACGCACGCAAAATATTCCCAATGCAAGCACTTGCCACTGGAGAGGGAGGGCAGGGCGGGCAGTGCTCCTCTTCAAACACTGCAAATGCTTCAGCTTGGCCAAACCCCACTTCTGGAATAACACAGGGAAGGAGGAGAGGAAGCCGCTGCCTTTACAAAGCCAAGGGTGCTTTTTATTAGTGCGCCTGAAAAAAATCTAGAGAACATTTGACAGACATACCCATAAAATCGTTTTTATAAACAAAACACCAGCATACAAAATCCTGCAGTGCTTCCTCCCGTGCTCCCTACAAAATGATTGTCTCCATCATTAGTCTGTGTGTTGGGGTTGGGGGGGGGGGGGGGAAAGAGGAGGATAAATAGAAGGGGATGCCCCGTACTCAAACTTTGTTTCCTTCCAAAGTCATATGGAAGAAGCAAACTCCTGCCACCCTCCTTGGTTTACAAAAATAATTAACCCAGTGGGTACGTGGGGGTGGATCAACACCTTGGCATGAAGCCACAGAGGCAGCACCTGTGCCCTGACCCCAAGCCCTCCACAGAGCCCTGTTATTGCATGATAAGCAGGTCAGTGCCCCCCTCAGTATAGCTTAGAATCACAGCTCCTTTCACACCCAGAAAACACTCCCCCAAAAAAAAGTCACTGACAGCCCTGCCAGGAGAATGTGGAGATTATACACAGCCACATTTTTCGCCCCCTAACCTTCACAATGCTCATTCATCCTGCCCACAACTTAAAGCACAATAAACACCATCTCCTCCAGCCCCAGGACTAATCTGGATAAACCTCCTGGGCTGCGACTCCACGCAGAGCAACTGCAAGAGCAACAACTGCACTGCTCGTTAACTTGTGGTCGAATTTATGGTTTGGAAAACAGCCCTTTAAGGTCCTTCACGGTTCAGAAGTTGTTTCATACCTGCAAGTATACAGAAAGGAAACAAAGAGTTGCCAGGAGGCACCCAGGGAATTTGGCAAGGGTTGGGAGCAGCCACTGGTGTGTACTGCCTGGAAAGCTGCTCATCCACTCCTTCCATCCCGTAGCTCCCACTGTGCTGTGAGAGATTTCCAGAAGCAGCTCTGTCTTGCCTGCCTCTGTCTCATCCACCCAGGAAATGCTCCTGAGCTGCCTGGGTAGGATCAGCCCTCTCCCACTGTCCTTGTGCCACTTGGTGAGGAAAAGACAGGGATGTGGGACAAGGGGAATGGGGACACAGATCTCCCACTGCCTGAGGTACCTGTAGGAAGGAGAAAGCTTCCCCAGCAAGCTCTGCTTTTAGTCCAGACCTGAGGAAAGACCAAACAGCAAAAGGTGAGGGGAACCTCTGCTGGGTACTTCTATCCCTCAGCACTTTCTGTGCTGACAGGGGAAAGAGGGACTTCGAGAGACAGGTTCAAATGAAACATGAGCAATGACACAACCTGCCATGATCACACAACAAATGTGGCAGAGCTGGGAAGGGATCCCTTTTTCCCCCCTTCCTTCCCAGCCCTCAGCTGCCACATCTGGCAGCCTCCCTGCCAGCTGCAGAAAAGCTGATGGGTGAGAAGAATCATCATCTTCCATGTTCCTCCTGTGTCCAAACTTCAGAGGAACAGTAAAGCTCTTCAGTGGATCTTCCCAAGATCCCACTGAGTCGATGTTTGCCGGCCTGAGGAACATTTCTGCAGGGGTGAGAGCAAGGGAGGAGCAACACTGCTGGTGCTGGGACTCTCACCTGCACAGAGCAAGGACCTGGCTAAGCACTAACCAGCAGGACTGTTTGAAGCTCTCCTTAGCCCAGAGCCAGGCAGAAATAAGCCAGACTTGGAGCTGAAAAGCCTTGCTTTCTTCCTCCCAGTCATTTATCTGAGCTAAGGACCAGCCAGAGGTCTGCCCTTTGCAGAGCAGGTGGCCAAGTGGCAGAGGCCAACAGCCACGTCGTGCTGCAGAATCCCACCCCAGAGCAGAGACAGGAGCTTTGGGGTTTGCAGACCCCAAACTCAGGCAGGGTCACAGGCAGGACTGACCAGCAGCAATACAGATACTGGATGGCTACAGCAGAGACAGAGTTTGTGTCCCCAATCCCCCATCCCACCTATGGTCACAACATGATGTGCTGGCCCCTGGTTCTGCCTCAGAACTGCTCAGGGACAGGTAAATTCAATAATCAGAGCTGGAGATACTACAGGGTGTGCATCTACATGTGCCAAAAAGGAGGGGGAAGGCAGTCTGCTCTTCCAAAAGTGCTGAGATTTCACACCACCTCCCCTTTCTTTGCATAAGGAAGGTGGAGAAGAAAAACTCACTCCCTGATCTTTTATTCCTAGGTTAACGGTACCCTTTAAGCAAGAGGGATCTTCAAAAAGGGCCACGGTTTTAATACTAAGCAGGTGACTTCAGCAAATTCCCTGCTGTTAATAGATTACACATCCCTTTCCCCATGGTCTGTTAGTGGTAAGACAGGCCGCAGGAACAGGCAGCAGGTTGGAGCCTGGGAAGTGGCTCAGAGGGACAAGGGCTCTGTTCTGTCCGAAATGTTCACCCTGCTCAACCTGCGTGCAGCAGCCTTACACAGAGCCCCCTGGGCCTCTGGTTTTTTCAGCAACCCACTGCTGGGGAAGAGATTTGAACCCTAAACCAGTACACTGACAGGTCTATATACATCATCCCAAAATATGCTGTGAAGGGATACTCTAGGTTATTGCATAGAAGGCGGCTGGCGTTAGCTAGGCCTAAATGACAGTCTGGGAGCGTTGTCGGAGGCTCAGGGGCTTCAGAGAGCTGTTGGAAGCAGATGCAGGCTCTTGCAATGGTGTCTGAGATTCCTCTTTTCTGGAGTGCTCCTCATACCATTCCTGCAACAGGAGACCAAACACATAGGGATCAGGTTCTGCCTCACACTGGCCTTGGGTGACTCTGCCATGTGAGGGCACATTTGTTCAGGCACAGAGGGCTCTTTCCAAAGCCCTGGATACTCCTGGAATGACCCTGTTAACTGCAGCCCAATTGTGATGGATGCATTGAGACCTTGCCAACCACAGTCCAAGCAAACCTGGGCAAGGAAACACCCCTCTCTCAGGATGTCCCTCCTGAACATCCAGGGGCTCTGGTATCGATGTTCCCCTGATATCTGGGATTTGCAGAGCTGCTCCCAATCCTGTGTTGCAGCATGTCACATCCCTGAATCACAGACCAAGAAGAACAGGCAGGGAGCTTCTCTGCAGATCACTCAGCCCTGAGGTAAATAATGTTAAAAAAAATGTTTATTTTCCTTAGGGAGACTGAAGACTCACCCCAAGCTGGCTGCCCGGAGACAAAGGACAGATTCAAATGGTTACAAGATTAATCCTTTCAGTACTAATTAGCCCACAACCTTCAACTACCTTTGGCAGGGCAGTGACCAAATACACTGCAGAAAGCTCCTGACCATGGAGGGCACAAGCAGGAAGGTGCTAAACTATCCAGGCAATCAGCTGATTAACGTGTTTCCCATCTTGCTCAGCCTGCTACTCTGAAGGCAAACCAGGGAGCTGCTGCCTGGGAGAACCTTTGGTTTCTGTGTCAGACGGACACGCCTAAGCTCAGACACATTCCAGGGGTTTAGCAACCCTGTGCTCAGCAGCCAAGCCCCAGGCAGCACCAGGAATGTGCTCACAGCCCCAGCAAACACCCGGGGAGCCCAGGTGAGCTCAGCCAAGCTGGAGTGCCTGCACACACCCTGAGTGTGCTTACAGTGACACACCTGCCCAGCTGGGCACCTGGACCCACTGAGGAGGCTCTGATGTGCTCTGTGGTTTAACAAAATCCCTGAGAGCAAGGATGGATCAACCTGAACCACACTTCCTGGATGCCCACCCTTCTCACAGCTGCCTGCCCCCAGAGGAAGGCAGTCTCCTGTGTTTAGAAGGGTGGTTTGTTATTCCAGGCAATGGTTTGTTCACCACAGAGACCTGTTAATATCTCCAGGTCAGGCCCACATACCTGTATCTCCTCCTCATACATCTTCATACTCAAATCACTCTTGGTCCTTGATCTGCGTCCCAGAAACACTGTTGACATTTGCTGAAGAGTTGGGGGAAGGAGGAGGAAAAAACAAAAGAGACATTAATCTGAGCAGCTCACAGGATCAGTCCTGGAAGTTCAGACATCCTTCATGATCCCACTGATGAACTCGGGCTATCCTGGGCTCCTCTTGTCAAGGGAAAAAGGCATTTTAGGGTGCACATCAATGGTACAAATGCAGGCACCCACTGCAGCTGAGACTAATCACACTGAGCAGATCCCCAAAGACTGCAGAGGGAGAGGTAGCTCGGGTGGATGTGTCAGTGGTGCTTAATTGAGTTAAATGAACACAACATCAGTGCCTGGAACAAGGCTCATAACTCATCTAATAACATTTACTGCGTGGGACTGGACCTCTGAAACTGTGTAAACAGAGAGCTGAAGTCAGAATTACGCTCTGACCACATGAATTATATGAGCAGGATTGAGAAGCAAAAGAAACCTCAGGTCTGGCATCGTCATTGCAAGGCTGAGGACAACCTCCTGCTTTGGTTTATTGTCTTTAAAACTGCTTCTGATCAGTATTTCCATCCCTGTTCTGAGCTTTGTCTGTGAACAAGGGCCCAGCCTGTAACTACCAAGCCAATCAAAGCAAATAAAGGTCACCTGAGAGACTGCAGCACCTGCCCTTTGTCATGGTGATACAGGAATATAATGGCTATTATTACAACAACCACTTAAGCTCTTCCCAGATGCATGAGACAACAGATCTGAGACAAGAGCTCATTCTCCCTGTTGTCCATCCCGTTTTAGAATGAAAATGTAAGCTGTACCATGGAAAAAAGAACCTGGAATCGATACCATCATATTGCTGTATAATTCTCCAAGGTTGTCCAAGCCTCAGTGTATGATGGCACAGAGGAGAATTACAAGACAATGTAAAAATAAATATACTTTTTTTCCAGTCAGCATTGGGCCAGGACAGCTCTAAGGGAAGTCTGGAGGGACTAGAGACAAGCCCTTTCTAAGGCTGCCAGAGAGCAGGGAGACTCAGCTGGTACTTTTCTAGAGCAGCAAAACTTTGTGATGCTGCAGAGTCCAGAGAGCAGCTCAGCTCTCAAAGGCACGTGGATTTTCTCTCCTGAGACAGCAAAAGGCACTTGTGGCCCTGGCATGCCCCCCATCTCCTGAAGCTGAGAACTTGCAGTGTTTCCTCCTACCCCATATTTGTCCATCTGCAAAACGATCTTCTGCAGCTGAGCTGTTTCAGTGGCAGCTGAACTCCTCTTGTACAGCTCGATTACACCAATCACTTCCTCCTTGGAGATCTCCTTCTCCAGCACAATGCCATTATCTTCTGGACAGGCAAGAAACAAAAAGAGGGGGGAAAAAAGGTCTCCGAGATGAGCATTGCTTCATCAGCCACTGATAACCCTGGAAAGCAAAGTCTAAAGCACACAGGACTGAGTCAGAGGTCAGGTACAGCCTGTACCTGCTCTTGTGACTAGAACATGTATGTCCTTGACCTACAGCAAGGCAGGGAAAAAAGTTAACTAGTGTGTAGGGCCAGCAAACTTTCTGGCCCAAACCATTTTCTCAACTTTTTAAATCATCAGGCTCCTCAGTAACTTAAAAAATAATAAATCTTGTAGCTTTTTGCTTGCCTGTAAATTAAGAAAGCAAATAATCACATAGGAGTTGCTGCCTTTTGACCTTCATCTGCCTAAAAGAGCTTGGGAGTTCAGAGCTAACCAATGTCCTTCACTGCTCCCTTCAAACTGGGTGCAAGAGGGATCACAATGACAAGTGTTTCCAACCCCTGGCTCCTACCATGCACCACAAAAATTTGATCTTCTGGCACCTAAAAAAATTGGGGTCCTGGGCCTTCATCATGTTTCTGCAGGGAAGATTCTCTGCTGTTAAATGTGTAAGGGCAGCAGCTATAGCTCCTTCCTGCAGAAAGGTGTTCAGAATTATTAAGATTAATCTACATGGAAAATGAATAGAAAAGTCTGGGTGCAGATTCCCTGAAGGAATAGCAGGAGAAGGGCTACAAGAGATGAGAGTGGTTCTGGCACCTAAACTAGCAGGTTATGAAGGTACTGGCAGTTTCAGACCCCCAGCTCAGGAGACAGGGAGTAAAAGTGATGGTTCACAGGGGCAAGGGGATGGAGAGAGACCAGTCACTGCCAGTTCCTAAAGGGTACAGAAAAGCAGGTCCAAAACCAGCACCAGTCTAAGTGCCACTGGGAGATGTGGAAAGAATTGGATAGGCAAGTGCCACTGGGAGATGTGGAAAGAATTGGATAGGCAGTGTCTGTTGTCCTCCATGTCATGGCAAAGAACGCTGGCAAACCACCAGGATCAGCCTGGATGCTGGAAAAGCCACTTGGAGACGTTCTGCTGCCAGTGAGTACATTAGTGAGGAAGGGAAATTGGTTTTAAAAAACATTGTCATCTTCCCTTCCTGTAAGGTTTGCTGCTGTGCTTTGCTACATCATTGCTGTAGTGTTTCCTAGAGTTCTTTCATGAAATGAAGACAGACTTCCAATTTTCAAGTAATTTGGTTGAAATGGCTCAAGTAGTTGAAGTTTGTAGGTGCACACACACACATATATATATATAAAACACATACACCCACCCACACATTTTGGGGAGTGCTGGGGGAGAGATGAGGGCCAGAGCAGAAAGACCAGATAGAAATATCACACAAAAGCAAAAGAATTAGCTGAGGAAGCCAGGTTAAGATTTAATATCTGGTCTTTGCTGGCCAATCCCATTCTCTCCTACAGATATAAGGCACCAGGGAGAGAAGATACAATGTTTTAGGTTCTGACCTTCTGAATCTTGGTTCTTCCGAGTGTAGTTCATGCGGAAGACAAAAGCATCCAGAATAAAAGCCACAATGATTGTCATCACCACCATGGTCACAATATAGAAGATCATGAAGTAAAGACGGCTCCAGTGAGTAGTTTGGGATGTCACCCCTTCCTGAAGAGGAGAGAGAAGACATCAGCAGTGCACAAAAGAAGGGAGAGTCACTGTTAACAGACATAAAGCAACATAAACACACTCTCTCTTTTGTGGCTTTGCAGTTGGCCCCAGGGACTGCTTGTGCAATGCTCAATGCCCCAGCTGGTCCTCACAGATAAGCTGCCCCTCAAGCTAAAAAGGAGAGGTTTCTGTATACAAACACACAGATCATTCAGGGCTTGTGGCTGTGAGAGCCACTGTGCCATGAGAACACAGCTCGGACAGCAGGGTGACAAACTGGAGCACAGAGCGACTTGTCTGTCCAGACTGTGAAAACTGGCCTGAAGGCAGGTCAAGATTCACAGGAAACCGTGCCCAGCAGCATCCCAGAGGTCAAATGTCTGTCCAGACTGTGAAAACTGGCCTGAAGGCTGGTCAAGATTCACAGGAAACCATGCCCAGCAGCATCCCAGAGGTCAAATGCCACCCAACAATCAGGACCAAAAGCTGAGTGGCAACAGGTGACAGTATTGAGCTCATTCCAATCACCATGGGAAGGAAGCAGTGGTGGTGTGGAAAATCCAGCTCAACTGGCAGAGTCTGTGCTGTCTGTGCACACGGGGTAGGTGAGGTTTACTCACCATGATGATGTACCAGTCGTTGACAACTGTCAGCTCAAACAGTGTGACTGTACAGAAGGGAGAGAAAACATACAGGCAATTGCTTTATCCATCCTGACCCATTTTACAGTGATTTTTAGACAAAGTTTCAAGACAGCCAGCAAATCTGGAGACACAACACAAACCCTCATCTTTGCTTCAGACAAAGGGGGTCAGACCCACAGAACGAGCAGCATGGCTCAATCTGTATTTCTGAAAAGAATCAGAAACAGACCTGACTCTCTTCACTAGGGAGCATGGAGACCTCTGAAATCTCCAGGACATAAGCATCTCTGCTCACACATTGAGAAAAATCAAGGAGAGTAATCAACACATTCAAATTATTCTTCATCAGTGGGTTTAGAGAAATGTATTGGCATCACTTTGGTTCTTTAGAAGGGCAGTGACTTAATGCCCTCCTTAAACACCTCTGGAAGTCTGGTCTGATCACCAGCCAGAACAGATCTGATGGCTTCCAGCTGGCTTTAAGAGACATCTGCCTACCTTGCAAAACAGTCATGGCACAATTAGTCAGCTGGAGTTGTCCAGACAGAAAGTGCAGGATGCTGTGTGCTTGAGGTGCATTAGTAGGACTCTTGGAGAGTCCCACGCTCACATGAGCATTACAGCATTACAGAGCCACCCAGCTCGGCAGGAACACAGAATAATCTTTGCTACAGACAAAACTGCCCTTACCAAAGCTGTTCAAAATGTTGTCAAAGTTGTTGAGATAGTAATACCCTTCTTCCACAACTGTTTTGTTGCCAACTGTGTGATTCACCCAGCGGTAGGAATCTGCAACTGTGCTTGTGCTGGTTGGAGAAACCAGGACATAGAATCAGCAGAGACTAGAAAAGCAAGGAAAATCTCAAGGGTTATAAATACCAATCCCCCTAGAAGGTGGTGAGCAGGGTGGCAGTTTCTACCTCTTGGCCTTTTCCTCTGAAAGCAATTCCCTTTCCTTCACAGCTCAGCACAAGCCCAGGGAGCACATGGAGACTTTCTAACCACTCTGCAAATATTACACTAGAGAAACTGAGAGTTTGAGTTGGACTCCCTGGCTCATAGCCTTAAAGCTTGGCATTCCCAAGTGGTCTGACATAATTTAAGATAAAAGGGCACAGGACAGCTTAGCTTACAGGACCAGGTGAATTCATCTTGGTACAAAGGGAGGTCTAAATATTTAATACATCTGGCCAAGCAACTCTGGCATCACGGAAGCATAGAATGATTTGGGTTGCAAGGGACCTTAAGGACCATCTCATTCCAACCCCTCTGCTATGGGCAGGGACACCTTCCACTAGACCAGGTTGCTCAGAGCCCCCTCCAACCTGGCCTTGGACACTTTCAGGGATGGAACAAGAGAAGTGAAGCATGTCCTGCATTTTCACCACGTGTGGCCTGAGCTACAAAAACCCCACTGAGCCCCATCCTCTGGCCCCTTCTCCAAAGGGAAATAGAGCTGCCAGAGCTCACTGCTGCTGGCTGAGCACCAAAAGCACTGCTGAGGGGGATGGAGATTTGAGGTACTCACTTGCAGCAGTTCGGGTAGACCACGCCAGCAAAGAACTCCATGCCAACAATGGCAAAGCAATAGTAGAAGATCAGCAGGGTTAAACCCAGACTGGAGGCAAAAACAGAAAGAGTACTGTGCTATTAAAGAGTTGCTAAGGCAAGGAAACACAAAATCCCAGGCTGGTTGCTCTGGAAGGAATTTCCAAGGGATGGGAAGCAGCACTGAAAACTCCACACAACCTTCCCATACTGCTGTGGCTCTGCAGTTCTTTGCCTGCTCTCATTCAAGAAGTCCTTGGACAAAGAACTTGCCACTTGCTGAAGAGAGAAACTAAAGAGCAGCCTGGATTCCCTCCCAGTCTGTCCTTTTCTGTTACAAAAACATCTCTCCACAGTTTCTTTAACAAAGAACACCACACACTGTTTCTGCCCTCTCCACATCCTCGGGTGCAGGGACTGTGCCAGGAGCAGGGCTCTCCAGCCAACACGCTCTGCTCAGACCTCCTTGCAAGGGAATCAGGGCTGAGGACACCCCACTCAAACACCAACCTACCTCTGCCCCACCACTTCAATAATGCTCTGGAGTGGCTCTGCTGAGGACAGGGAAACATCTGGGGCTCAGTACATTCATGCCAACGTTCCTCCCAAATGGGCCTCCCCTCTCAGCAAGAGCTGGGACGGGGGAGAAAAATTAAAACAAGCATTTACTCTTAGTTATGCTCTTAACACAAAAGCAGGGGGAGGCCCAGGGTGCTGGAGTGTTGCTTATCATATACTGCTCCAAGAAACTGGAAGATTTAACACCCCACTGCAGCACAGGGAAGAATCAGTAACGACCTACTGGCAGATCAGAGCATAAATCCCTTTAGCAGGTCTGACAGCTCCCTGTCCTGATCCCAGCCCTGGACACTAACCCTCCACTCCCCATGACCACTCAAAGACAAGCAGTTGGTACCTGGCCATCCGAGGGAACAACTCAAACATGGTGTCGAGGACGTTTCTGTAGCGCTTCTTCAATTTAAATAACCTGGAAAGAGAAGTCAGGAGTTACCTCCACCCTGCAGCTCTCCTGGTGTCAGGGGAAACAGTTAAAGGGGGTATCCCAGCTCTCTCTTCCTCCCAGCTCAACAACAGCAAGGTTTCCTGACACCAAACTCACAGGGTCTGCTCTTGCTCAAGTGGTCTCCACTCACCTAATGATGCCCTGCTGTCCCATCTGACTGTTTATGGCACATTCAACTAAGTGTTTACAGGACTGAGGATCTCAAGGAAAAAGTCTCTGTCTTTTTACACAGCACGATGCATAAATAGCTCTTTAAAAAACCTAAAAATCATAAGAACTTAAACTAGTCCTGTGTACAGGGTCAGGATTCATTCCTCCTTCCCTCAGACACAAGCTTTTCTGTGTTTCCCCCATGACCCAGTAAAAATTGATGAAAGAAAACTACATTGTGCCTGCTAATTTAAGATTTGGCATCTCCATCAGCCTTTACAGAGAAACACAGCTGCCAAACAGGCCTTGGCAGGGCAGGAACTGAGAAAACATTTTTTTCTCCCCCTTGAGTGTCATAAAGTGTTCTTTAAATCCTCACTGAAGAGCTAAATTACATTAGCTTGTTTTTATCAAAACATTTTGCCTCAAATCCCTTCCTTCTATGGCTCTTGAGGCGTTTGTGAAGGTGAATGTACCTCGACACGAGAGGGTTAATCAGCCCCTGCTCACTGAGCTGCAGACAGGTTACAGGCTCTGGTCTTGCTTAAAGTGTGAGATGCAGTTAGAGCAGGGCTTGTACTTCACCCTAGAAAGCAGCATCCTTTGAAAACTGTAATTTCTGGTAATTCAATGGAAATTATTAAACTGGCTCAGACCGTCTCACCCTGACAGAAGAGCTTTTCTCTGAACAGCATCAGACAATTTAGAGGAGGTGTAAGAACCCCACGAAGGCAGACACAGGATAATCTGCCCCTGGTAAATCCCTTGATCTCTATTAGAGATCAGCTTAAGCTCCAAAGCACGGGGTTTCATATCCCATCCCAAGTTTTTTGTTATCGTTCATTTTGATAACTCTGGCTAATCTCATTACCCCACGCAATTCCTGCTTGCCATGGTCACATACCCACAGAGCAATCCTTGCCCTCTCCTGGTAAGGAGCTCAGTCCCCAAGGGGATTGATGGAAAACAAGCCTGGTTGTTTCCTCCCACCTGCTCTCTGGATCCCCCCCCCAGCCTTCCCAGCTCACCTCAGCAGCTGGAGGGGCCGCAGGACCACGATGAAGTAGAATGGCTCCATGTCAAAAGCCAGTGCCATGAGCCCCAAAAATGCAAACAGGGTGACTGAGAAGTCAAAGCTGGAAAGAAAAATATAAAATAAAGTAAATAAAGTAAGAGCAGTGATTTATCACTGGTGTTTCTGCAGAGAAGAGCTATTGGTGCTGCTCCAGCCTAACGAGATGCACGAGGCCAAGGGCAGAAGAATTATAAAAGCCTGCTCACGGCCTTCTTTACAGGCTTAAAGACTCAGAAGTTGGGTCTTTCTAACCCAAAGACGTGAGTGTGCACTTACAGATTCCAGCCTGAGGACAGGTACTCCACAGGCCCCAGCCCAGTGGTCTTCAGGAGCAGCTCCACACCATAGACTGTAAGACAAGAGGAGAGCCATGGTCAGGAAGGGGCAGCATCACAAGGAAGGCTCATGAGAAGGTTTGTCCTCATGGATGTGTGGTGCTTTTAGTGCAGAACTTCTGACAGAGGTTTAACAGACTCCCACCCACCCTCCTTATTCTCAGTGAGGTGTCAAAGAGACATTTCCCCTCCAAATCAACACATTTTCCTGTTCCTCATGGTGACTTCTCTCCAGAACAGTGCACAAAACACTTAGCTGGAAAACATGCTATAAATGTTGAGGGACAAGCTCCTGTAGCAAAAGCCAGAAAGGGGTGCTGGGAATTTGGTCCTGCCTTATTACTTCCTTCTATTTTTGTGGAACATATCCACATCCCACAGCCTCGCCTTGACCTACAGGGAGAGAGATCCTTTCAAGGAAGAGCCATTTACTTCACCCTCTGTTCTGGCAGGACCTGTAGGCTAAAGAACATCATAACAGCAAGTATGTCATCCCAAAATCTTTCTTTCCAGCTTCCAAGGAGCAGAGGTGGGTGAGAAGCAAAGGGAAGAGCTGGATGACAACATCCTTGTGAAAAGAGGAATTGCAGAGCACCTCTGCCTTCAAACTTCCATAACAAGTGTTTTGAAGACTAATGGCCAGGGAAGCACTAGAGCTCCCCAGCAGTCACATAAGAGGTAGCAACCTCCCAAAGAACCTCCTGCTGCAGTTGTACACACTGTTTTGATTCAATGGAGCTATACTTTGTTTCTCCCTCAACAAGAGCCATTGTCAGCAGCATGGCACTGAATTCACATCACAGTGCAATGAACCAGCACATGAAGATGTAATTGTTTATACTTGGGCTGGAAAGGAAGACTAAGGTACATGTTCATGGAGGGGATGATGTTCAGTTAGAAAATTCAGCTTGTCAAGTAGCTCATCCAGTGCTTTCAGACTCCTCAGCACGTCCCTGTGCTCTGTACTCCACCAGGCCTGCCTTGCTGTGTGTGGCAGAGAGCCAGCTCGCAGCTGCAACCAGATCAGAGCTGGGAATGCCTCCTGGAATAGCTGGTGCAGCACAGAGCAACCTCCCACAGAGCCATCACAAGCCTGGAAACCTTTTCATTCTGCATGCTGTGCCTGACAGATGAGGCTTCTCTGCTCTCTGGGCTCAAACCAGCTCCAAGAGTCACACAGCAGCTTCTGCAGAGCTGCAGCAGGGGTAAGAGGCTCCCATATGACGTGACACAGAGAGCTGTGGGACAGTGCAGCAGTGCTCACACAGGGCTGAGAGGATGCTGGTGATCCCTGCCAGGCACAGCATTGTTCTGGATGGAGGCTCTATGCCTGTGGCTAATTTATAACTTCAATTCCCCTCCCAAATCCTCATGAAATGACACAGTTCTGCTGGGAGGCATCAGCTTACTTGTGAGGAAGACTATGTAGCTCCATGGGACGTTCCTGGAGAAGAAATTCCCTCCTGCAAGACAAAAGAACAGCTTTCTCTAGCCTTCCCTTTTTTCAACCCCCCAGCATCCCAGTCAAGAAACAAGCTGTGATGTTTCCTACCTTGCAGCATGAAGGTTTCAACAAGAATCCAAATTCCATTCACAGCCACCACAGTATCTGGAAAACAAAGTAAAAACCCATAGCAAAGCCATTCCTGGACCAGAGGACATCCATTTCCTAGGCTAACAGAAAAGTACAATACAGGACAAGTGGCAAGGTCATAGTTTCCAATTCAATTCAAACAAAACTCATAAACTGGGAGAGTCTTCTACCCTGACTTTTCCCAGGCCATTAACAGATGCACTGCTTTTATCTTCAGAAGGAAACAAAACTAAACCAAAACAACAGTCTGAATCATGTTCAATCATTTTTACTCATAATTATCTTATATTCTGCCACATTATTAGCTGTGTATTCCAGCTTCTTCCTAGTTCTGGAACAAGACCTTGAGAACCACTGGGTCCCCAACAGTGCAGGACAAAGTCCTTTCCACTTGGATCTATAACTGCTCCTCAGCATTCAAATCTGAAGCTGCAGGACTTCTTTTCATTCAGACCTCACTCCATCCCCCCTCTTTAGTTTAGCATCCCAATTTACAAAAACTGCTCCTCCAACATTCAGAAAAGCCCCAAATTACTGAGTAGGAAGAGATCATTTACAACACAGCAGGTAGCGCCACGAGGAAGCAGTTTTTCTCCTCTGGAGAGGAGAGGAGTACAGACTCCTCCTCACAGGCAGCACAGCTGCCAAGCAATCCCTCCAGCAGTGAGGATACTTGCACTTCCTGGAGTGCAAACAGAATGTGGTTGACTGGCAAGGCAGTTCCTTATCCAGCATCCTTCAGCTGATGGATAAAACCCCCAAGCTTGGGAAAGCTAACCACCAACCTACCTAAATGCCAGACCCACAGGAGTGCTGTGTAGTGACCCCGGGAGCCTCTCCAGGGTGAGAGCTGAGAGCCCAGGCTGCAGCTTGGTACAAGTAAACAATTCTCTTCCTCTCCACCAAAACTCCAAAATTTGTACATGAGCCATGGCTCAGACCACAGCCCAGGCCACACCACACAGACAGAGCACACCAGACCCGCATGAGCAAGGGAGCTCATTACTTCTACTTACACATGGTGTACTGGAACACATGGGACTTCACAAGGATGTTGATGCCTGCATGAAGGAAAGTATGGTGAAAAAAATGTTTACACAGTCCTCCATACCACAGATTCCTCTATCTTCCCCCTAGGGACATTTTTCATACCAATCCTCAGCAGAACAGATCAGCAGATTATTAAATTTTACTTCTTTGGGAAGTTCAAATGTCCCCTAAAATTTTAGCACCAGTGAACTCACCATCCTTAACCTCTGAGGTGCCTTTTTTTGTCCCTATGTACTAGTTTTGAATCCCTCTCCACAGTCACTGCTGATTGGAATATGGAGAAACTCTGCAAACTCTCCTGGATTCAGCAATTGTAAATCCCCACCTAACCTCTGTGCTGAGAAAGGAATACAGTCCTGCACGACTTCAGGGGCTGATTTACTATGGAGCTTCTGCCAAGAAGCCTCTTATTTTCAGGAAGCCAGGGTTTGGGTCAGAGCATGGGGAATATTTACAGGACAGAAATCTTCCTTGGAGGCTCTGGATACACAGGGAGTTAGTTAATAGGCCTTTTACCAGGGACATAAGAGAAAGTCCCCTCAGAGTGCCCTGCCTTTGTAAAGAAATGATTTCCTTTTAGTTGAACACGTGTTGCCATGAAAACACAGCCTGTTACCTTTAAAAATGAGGAATGCTGTCCGTGGAAGGTCATCAAACCAGTGCTCGCGGTTTCGTTTTGCCTGGAAGCAGAACAGCCACGATCAGCAGCAGCCAGTGCTACATCCACACACAAAAAAAAAAGGCAGGGATGGAGACCCACCTTATCCCCTTCATCTGCTTCTTTTCAACTGCCTTTATTTCTTACCCAGCTTCTCTCTAACCACTGGTCTCCTTTGCTCTCCCTCCTACACACACTTCCCCTCTTCTCCACCCAACAAAGACTTACCTTCCATTTTAAGCCAACAACTTCATAGAAATTGTAAAAATCCTTTAGACTGCAAAACAGAAAGAAAAATCTGATCAGAGCCTTGAGGTTGACTAGATTCTTAAGTGTCCTTGCCATCAGCAGCAGAGAGTCCATGGAAGTTATTAACTCCTTATTAGAACTGCAGCCACAACTGACAGAACTCAACACTGACCTCTCCTCAGTCTGGCCAAAGGTTCCTGACTAACAATAGCCAGAATCTCCTTTCTGTGATACTTCAGCCCTTAAAGGAAACTCTGACTCTACTGAACTCCAGAATTTTACCACTGAAAGAAAAGACCTGAGGCTTAGATGACAACTCCAAGGGATAGAGATTGCACTGCTCTTCACGAAGAAGTCTTGGACTATTGCCTTAATTACTCATACAGCCCTTTTCTAACATCTTTGCACATTTTCTTTTCAAGGTAACAATGAAGTTTGAAAAAAGGACACGAAAGCAAAGAAACTCATAGAACATGAGTGCCTGTCTAGGTGTTTGGGGTCAGGCCTGTAACAGCTTTTAGGAGTCTGAAAGCGAGGATGCTGAACTTCTCAGACTTCTACTGGTGTCATTAGGTGCCTAAATTTAAGAACTCAGCCTTTCTCCCTATGCCATTTTCAATACTTCTCCGTGGCACTTGACTTCAAGGAGAAGCATCGGCACCAGTTTCATGGGAGACTCATTCCAAGCCTGTCTGTGGCCAGAACAAAGGAAAAGGAGGAGAAGATCTCCTGCTCTAATTCCCTCTGCTTCCTTGCTGGTTGGTGTCAGCTGCACCCACCCACCAGAATGACAATTCTCTGCCTCATAACACAGAGAATGGCAGCCCTGAAAGCACCAGCAGAACCAGATTTTAATTAACAAAACCCTGGGGGGAACAGCCAGTTGCTGGAAAAAAGCAAAAACTTGTTAAGCTGCGAGGCTGCGCTGTGTGAAGAAATCTCCTCGCAGGCTCTAGTGCTGCTCCCCAATTTCTGGCTCCTCTGTTCTGGCACAGGAATGGGAAGCAGATCCTGCCTGTGAGTGCCAGCACAGCGCTGTATCCACAAGAGGGCATGCAGGAACTCCATCACCTCCGAAGGAAAACCTCAGCTCTCAGGGTACCCACCCCTCCTGCTTCCCAGACAAATCCCTTCGATCGATCGCATAACTCTATCCCCACATCTCAGACAACAACCCTCATTCCATAAACCCGCTGGGAAGCCCGGCCAAACGCCAGGGATTGGAGCAACCTCCCTGCTCTGGGTGCAGCAGGAACACCATCCTACCTGACTAAAGGAGTATTGCTCTGATTCAGTGCTTTGAAGGTGAGATATCTCTCCCTGGCACACATCCGAGGCTTGTAGAACCGCAACAGCCCTTCAAAGTGCCTGAAGGAAATTCCAGATGGCCTCTGGAAACAAAGGAATGTTGTCATAAGCAGTGACATCAGGCAGGAATATGCAGAGGCAAGGGCATTTGATTCTCACTCTGGATTTATTTTAAGCAGTATTTCATACATTATAACTGAGCCCCCAAAGTACCCTAAGCTATTACTTTAACGTATCAAACTTATCCCAGGGCACAGAGATCAGAAGCTCTCCTGGCAATTGGTCCCTCCAGCAAAAGCAGAACTGTTCCCTGTTGTCCCACTGCCTGAAAATTGTCCAACCAGGCACCCCAAGCAGAATTCAAGCCCTCTTCCTGGGCAATTAGCAGACAGCCTAACAGATCCCATAACTGGCACTTTTTAAAGACTATCAGCCATGTGAACTAATCATGAACTAATCTACTAGAAGTGGGTTAGTTATTTTTGGGCCTTATTTCTCATGCTGCTCCACAAGTTAAGCAAGAAATCAACCTTCTCTCCCAAGTGCTTGTAAAAAGTTGTTTGTAGGTGAATTACTTCTATTTCTATACCATTTACTCGTGCAGGATCCAGCAACTGGACTGTACCTTCACTTGTATGACCCACCCCTCCTCTCAGTACTGGTGTCTGAGTAAGTCAAGCAAGTCCTCAAGTGACCCAAACCGAATCAGGGAGAAAGCAATGATCACATTCACTCCAGAAAAAAAATTTCACTGATTTTATCAAGCCACCCCCATAACCTCACACGGGGCTGAAATTCAGAGTGCTGAGTTACACAAACGCAAAAACCAGCAGCCCTTGGCGAGTATCATTACAACCAACAGACATAAATCACCTTTTTTGGAAGGTGCCCTTTAACCACTCCAGCCCAGGGGTGGTGTTAAGGCAGCTGGCAGAGCCCTGTACCTGTTTGGTGACCAGCAGGCCGTAGGCGTGCTGCATGGCCGTGCGCTTGTGCAGCAGCAGGGACTTGAATTTCCTCTTCTCGATGTCATTGAAAGTGTCAAACACCACAGCGAGAAGCTGAGAGGGAAGACAGGAGAGAAAGTTGTGATTTGATCCTTATGCTCTGCAGCTACCTGAGCCAGGGCTTCCCAGACAGGTGGGAATATCCTGCCTGCCTGCAGCAGGAATTTACTAAGCGCTGGCTGAGGCAGAACGGAGCCAGTGAGGTCTTGCTGGCGTAAGGGATCCCACAAAGGGATCCTCAGGCTCACTTCACACACACTCATCCACTTTTTGGAGGAGGTCCAGGTGTTTCTGGCCTCTCAACACTTGCTAGTGGGTTTTAACAGCTAAGGCTAAACCACACACGTGCCAACAGAAAACAGTATCAGGTTTGTTAAAACGTTCCTGGAAAGCAGGTTTTGAGGGCTGCTCTCTGCACTCACCCTGCCATGGGAGGGAGCTCTGGCTAACAACTGTCAAAGCTAACCCTCTATCTAGGACACAAGCAGTGAAATCCAAGCCCACCACAAGCATCAAATCCCTCACCTTGGGTTGCAGAACTCCTCAACTCCTTTGGCAAACCCTTTTCCACCACTCACATCCTCCCCTGAGCAGCCGTGGTCTCACACTGCAGTGATCAGCACTCAAGCCCTGCCACACTGAGTAATTCCATCCCCTTCAAACTGATTTACAAAGTATTTCAGGCGAGCCCAGATAATAAAATGCCATTTTATGATAAATAATTAAGCCAGAGAAGGACAATAAATTCCATGCAAGGGAGTATGTCACTCCAAGCACGATATTAATGTGAGAGAAGTTGAAAGATGCTCGTATCATTTGGTTTGCTGTGATTTAGTTCAATTCCTCGCGGTTAAACACTAGAAGAGTCCTGTCTGTAGCAAAGCTGCCACTTCTTTGGGAGTGGGGAAGACTCTGCTGGGCAATGAGCTCCCAAATCAGGCAGAGAGAAGTCAGGAGCTTCACTGGGGACTCACCAAGTTCATGATGAAGTACAGCTCAATGGAGAGATACACGATGAAGAAGACACAGGACCAGGGGTTCCGGGAGTAAGATGGCATCATCACATCAGGGAAACTGCATCCCAAAGGACACAAGTTTAAGCACCAAATAGCTCATGTTACACTTCCCACTACACAGGTAAGAGGCACAGGACACAGGGGTGTGTGTGTGTGTGTAAACTCACATCCAAAGATCTGCACATTTCTGCAAAATGTGTCATTGCTCATGACACAGAACTCTGTGCCCAGCAGTGAGCAGCAAGAACATGGGGGCACAATGAAAGAAATAAATAAGGAAAGCACTCTGAAATTCAAATTCCTTTCACATCCCAAATACCAAACGGGATTTGTGACGTGGCTAAGGGTTGTGCTTTGATACTTAACAACAACAGCAATAGAGCCTTAGTGTGTTACAATCTCAGATTTATTCCATCCTTTGCTAATTTCCTAATCATGAGAGCTCCCCCTGACAGCAGACCAATGTTTACCCACTGTTGTTATACCAATTTCCTAGCAGATAAGTGAACTGAAGCAGAGGAATAGGAAGTTACTTCTCAACAGCCAATTGTTGGCTGACAAAGGAGCACAAACAGTAACTTTCCCTTCCTGGGCCAAGGCCTAATAAAGCTGTTTCCCCCCTTATTGCCCTCGTAGTGATGAAGCAGTCTGAGTCCTCAGAGATAACTCTGCAGCTGAGGTCACAGTGTCCTAAAGCAAAATGAAATACCAGTTCTTCCCATGCAGGCTGACACTGGAAATCTCTGACACGGAGGAAAGGGGTCACACATTTGGAGACAGAGCATTTCTGCAGATAAACTCTCGGCTCTGCTAGACTCCTTTTGGACAAAGGGAAAGACTGAGCTAGAAGAGCATGAACTTACTTTGAAGTGGTCAAAAGCACGAAGAGATTCACGAGGCTGTTCTCTAAAGTATTGAAGTACTGAAAGAAAAAGCTCCCATGACAAAACGCAAGCAGAATTTCACGGGGACATTTCGTTCAAAAAACAACCAACCCGCCCACTCGCGCTTCCACAACTCCCTGATGGCTTCCCTAGGGAAAGGTACTTCTGCACTGGTCCTTTTTAAAGTTCCTTGACAAAGATTGAGGGTTAAAACGAAAGCTTATCTATGCTTTTTTGGTGGTAGTCACTCCCAGCAAGCCACAGCCTGGGCAGCAGCAGGAACCTGTGGCTGCTGGACTCCGACCGCCGCAGCGGAAGCAGCCGAGCTTTCACCCAGACACCTCCTCCCCTGGGGACAGTGGCAGGTGGCTCTTTTGACTGGATTAAGACATCAAGAACAAGGAACAACTCTGTGTGAACATCCCCTCTGGGGCACCCTGCCTTTGAGGCAGTTCCCTGCACAGTCTTCCTTCCCAGCAGGGGATGAAGCAGGGTGACGCTGCCAGGCAGCCTTGGACCAGCCGGCACCTGGTCTCCCAGGGATCACATGGAATAAGCTAAGCCTGCACAGTAATGTCTGAGCCTCAGGCATGTCAAATGAGACTCGAGCTGCAGCTGAAAGAGTCAAGATACTCACCGGGTCGGAGTGGTTGGGAGAAAAC
The DNA here is from genome assembly GCF_003945725.1 of Corapipo altera. Taxonomy (NCBI): domain Eukaryota; kingdom Metazoa; phylum Chordata; class Aves; order Passeriformes; family Pipridae; genus Corapipo; species Corapipo altera. The sequence continues at coordinate 1,558,568 of NW_020884941.1, forward strand.
AAATAAAAACCTAAAGAAGCAGCAGAGAAGGTAGAGGAGGAGAGACAGGGGGAAAGAACAAACAAAAATGAAGTCTGTTTAATGTCAAGCAGCAAAGCAGTTCCCAAAGAGAAGATCACGCCAACAGTAAGTCCTCTCTGACACCATGAAGATGGGAGTATCTGAAAGGCCTTCTCCATAGAGATTTGCCAATAGATGTCCACTGATCCTTTTGGAAAACAAACCTTCTGGGCATGGTTTGGACTGTACCAGGTACACTGCAGACATTTGCATTTGTGGGGATGCAAACTAAACTAACAAGATTGAGGAACAGGTGATGGAAGCAGAAGTTGGAAACACACACCCCTGACTGTGCTATGAAAGAGGTCAAAATCTTCCAGATTGCCTCAAAATCAAATACCCAGCTCCCAGATTTTTTTGATCTTTAATTCTGCCTTCCAGATGACTGTGGATGAAATGGGATAAACGGAAGATCCTGGCAGGACTCTGAATATGATCAGTTTTATATTCATCCAAGCTGTTGATGTTGATTTTGGACACTAACTGGTTAATAACTTCACCTTCCATAAATACAACTTACCTAGAATAGCAAAAATCACCATGAAGAAAAGGAGGAGGAGAAGAATGTCAATAAATGGTGGGAGGGACTGGAAGATCTGTCGCAGATTTCTGAAAAATAAGAAAACATTAATAAACTAAAACTTGCACGTTTACTCCTCCAGGTTGTCAGGGGGAAAAAAAACCCACAACCACCACCACATCACACTTCAGGGCTTTCTTCCCACTCCCTCCAAGGATTAAAAGTAGAAGGCTTGCTAAATTAAGATGGTTTCCAAGCTACCCATCTGTCCTTCGCAGTCAGCTCTCAGGTACTGCAAACAATACTAATGTCACACTGTCAACTCTCCTTCTTCAGACTGACTCTGATTCATTGTGCAGCTTACAGACAAATCAGGGAGCAGAGGCAGTGCAGCCACACTCATGTGCTGGGCTCTGTGAGGTGGTTTGTACACGTGAGGACAGCACAGTGTGCTGTGAGCAATCCACACGAGGTACAACTAAAATATCTCCAAGATCTGAAACGCCCGTGAAAGACACCGGTTTTCCCGGGATGCTTGCAGGATCTGGGTGCTTTTCCTCCAGCCCAGCCCCAGGCATGACAGCAGAACACCCAGCCAGCTGAACATCACCTTCTGACAGCCCCACAGTAGCGACAGTCCACGAGGAAGATGCAGCGCAGGGCCCTGGTGATCCGGACGTGCGAGGTCTGGCGCACCAGCACCACGATGGCCTCTATGAACTGCACAAACAGCACGCAGGTCTGCAAAAAAGGGGGGTGATGAGAGCCACAGCTGCAGTCTCCTTTTGGGAAAGGCAAAGCTCTCGCTGACCACCTGTTTATTTGGACGCTTTAAGGGATGGGAGGTGTCCCTGAGAGCTGAGAGATCTCACATGAATCATCTGGCAGCTGGGACACGTGGCTACGTCAGCTCTGCTGCAGTGCAGGCCAACATTGAATCTGGTTCTTTGGATGCTGAAGGAGGAAACACTGACAACTTACCTTTACCATAGTCCTTTTGTGCCTGATAAAGGTTTGGAAGCCCAGCCACCTCATCTTCATGGAGAGTTCAAAGACGACCACGATTAATGCAAACAGCTCCAGGGTTGCGTGGACCTGTCACAACACAGGTTTGACTGTAAACAGCAGCACAGCAAAGGCCACGCTTCTGCCCCTCCTTTTTCAAGAAGAACAACAGTCTAAGCACAGCACACAGGAAAACCCAAGGCCACTCTTTTAAAGCTAGCACAGCGCTGGTTTTCAAAATTTCTGTATTTACTGCTTTGGGCTTTCATTAAAGCCTGAGCAATTTTCCTCTAATCAGGCCAGATTTTCCTGAAATCCTTGTCCCTTTTGGACTTGAGCAACACATCCAAAAAACTTATTGATACATTTGAAACACAATGGCAAGACACCAGTAACTTCAGCAGAAACACTTTTAAGAAAGATTGAGACTGTAATTTTTTTAGTGAAACACAGGAAGGGAGGCAGGGACAATTTACACAGGGGAGGGTTTTCCCTTGAACTAGACATTCTGGACAACCACAGAGAGGGTCCTGATCAAGCTCTGGATCACAATGCTGCTCTGTGCAGTGCTGAAGGGCCCCTTCTCTGTTGGAAGATGCAAAATCCACCACAAAGAAGACAACAGGATTTTCTTACCACCTCAGTTTTAGTCACAGCTCAAAACCCGAACTGAGTTGTGCAGCCCTGACTCATTTTGAGGACCCCAGGGTTATCAAGGCTGGTTTACACCCCTGGCATGGTCCTAAGGTGCCATAACAGCTCCAAAAGCAGTAGTAGATTCTCTCACGAACAACAGCAGCTCTTAGCACTGTGCCTGACAGTGGGACCTCATGAAGTGGATGTGGACTCACAGAGGTACACACCAGTTTGTGTATTGCCCCTTCTCTCAACCTGCACTTCGTGCAGCTTGGACATAACACTTCAAGTCACTCACACTCTCATTAAAAAGAGTCCTCATAACACTGGGAGAAGAGGACAGGAGAAGGTTTAGCAACCTGTCCCAGGCTGACATCTTTGTGTTCTAGGCTGGGGTAACGGCACCAACCCTGACAATGACCTTAAAACCACCCCAAAGCACACAGATTCTTGAGTTATCTCAAGAAAAAAGAAAAACCACACACTTCTGTTAGAAAATTTAAGAACTGCATAAATTGATAATACGAAATACGTGTCGCTTTCACTGTGGTCTGTGCACATCAGATGGGAAAAGGAAGCTTTGCTGGCTCCCCTATCTGCTGACAACTCACTTACAGAACAAGCCAGGTGGGTTTATTCCTCTCAGTGCCTCCTTCTTCCTCTCTGTTTGGCCTTCTTTTTCCTCTTACCCACACTGCAGAGCAAGCAGACTTCTTCATTTTGCCCCAAAGTACTTACAAAGATGCCCAGACGGAGCATAGGGACCGCTGGAGCCTCGCAGAGGGACAGCAACAGGAGCAGCAGTGCCGTGCTCAGCTCCATCAGGTAGAAAAGGTGGTTGTGTGCAAAGAGGTAGGCAGCGAGTGCTTTGGCATTTTTGGGGTGAGTGAAGAACTTATCATTATTTTCTCCTTCCTAGGGCAGCAGGAATAAAGAAGAGAACAGCATTAGTGACTCTCAGAGCTATAACGGAGTTTTCCACATGAAGAACAGAGATTTTTATAAGGATTAGATACAATTCTCGACAGACTGTTCCCACTTACAGCCTGCCATTGATCTGTTTATTGAGGAATGTTCCCTTCTGTTCATAAGCATATCTCAGTAACAAAACTTAACTAATATTCACAAACTCCTGCTTCAGACACCCTTGAGCCTTTTGAAAAGCAGGAAGAGAGCTGCAAGAGTTTACAAAGGCAGGCAAAGAAACTTCAGTCAACATTCCAACATAAATACAGCACTTCATTTACTTGCAACTACTTCCACATATTTACAGACTTATTTGATTAAACTTCTCCAAGAGAACACAAAAACACCCAGATAAGCTCCAGGGCACCTGGCTGACAGTTGCTCCTCCTTATCTTGGCCTTGCAAAATGTCTGGGAGAAAACACTGAAGCCCACAAAGTGTTTTCTGCTTCAGGAATGTAAGACAGACTCCATGAAAAATTAACGAGCCTCTATGCTGATCTGTCATTCCCTCTTACCTAGAAAGCTTAATTAACATTAAAAGGTCAGATACTCCATCTCGACACTTTGCCTACAACTGATTTTCAAACAGCTACATCGTCAGTATTTTTACCTCTAGGACAAAACTTAGTTTGGGAAGAATTTAGAAGCTTTTCGTGCAGAACCACCCAACAGCTTCTTCTCTTTTTTGACTCAAGAGTTCTGGCAAGGAAGTCTTTGCCACTCACAGGAAACTTGCTGCCTCTTGAGAACCGTCATAAGAGATCATTTTAGCCCAGCTGGGACACAAGGATGCACAAGAAGTGGTGGATTTTTTTTTTTTTTAAATTAACATCTTTCGAGGTAAGCAATTACTGTAACGACAGTCAAACTATTACTATCAAAGCGGAATAACTGTGATTGCAAATGGATAGCGAGGTCAGGAAGCTCTCCTTTAGAAGTGAAGCATTCTCCAGACTCATTCAGAAGAGGGTTTCGAATGTTTCTCATTTATTCCAGCTCATCTCGTGTTTCAGAACAAACCCTGCTGGGTCAGGGAGCCAGATTGTGAGCGGGGCAGAGCCCAGCAGTGAGTTCCATCAACACCAGCCCCCCCGAAAGAGCCCAGGCTGGGATCAGCAGGGCATTCTCATTCACGCCTGGCAAAACACACTTGCAGAATGAAAAGCAGTCTAAATCCTGCCTCTTGGTAGCCAGGCAATTCCAAACGTGGCTGGACAGCAAAGCCCTCTTATCCAGATACAACACTTGCCTGCAGCTACTGTTCACATGAACACTCTGCAGGCTCTTTAAGTGATTCTACTTCATTTCAAGGACGGTGTCATCGTAGCCATTGGTCAAGGCAGCAGCAAGAATCATCTGCATCTGAAGGGCCAGGCCTGCTGTGTCCATTACCATCAGAGCTGCAGCAGCTCAATGACCCTTTGCAGAGCTGCTCCAATAATCAGGAGTTTAAACAAAAGCCCAGGAGGGGCTGGAGCCACCATTCCATTGTCAGGGCTGCTCCAGCATACCATGAAGCTCAAGTATTGCCAAGGTCCAGGCTACACAGTTTTAAAATATGTGGGAAGTGAGATTTCTGAGTCCTGTGGGGTCAGAACAGGGAGAAACAAATGGTTTCTGTCACCTTGCAGTGCCTTAAACAAAGAACTAAACTGGGTCCAACACCTCAAGCTGCCATGCAGAGCTTTGAAAGGGAACAAATAGAAGGAAGTGGGACAGACAGTAAGGGAACCAGCAATTATTTCAGACTGGACACCTCTGGGAGAAGCTCAGTTTTGGTGGCTAATTCATTACACCAGGCTGTGCAGTGATCTTAAAAATATGGTCCCTTTGCTGAAGTAAGGATGGTGTTTCCTGTACTGGGGTTTGTTTGGGTTTTGTCTTTTTTTCTTTTTATATACAGTAAACTTCCCTCCTGGGCTGATCCTAATCCCAGCATGCTTTCTTCCTGTAGAAACCAAGACCTCTACCCTCCCTCATGCCTTACATGACCTGCAGGACTTGACTGACACTAAACAAACATCCCAGGGCCACCCACCCAACGTGTGGCCAAGGCAGGATCGGGACCTGCACTTCCAGAACACGGGAGCACCGACCATTCACCGTAGAGGTGAAATGATGATCTATGACCAGCTACAAAAATCTCCATGGCAAGGTGACAGAACTGAACATGTGCTGAATCCCTCAGCCACCACAGCCCTTGACACAGGGAGAGATGGGTAGTTCAGTTGCCTCCAAATGACCACCCCATCTGGAGCATCACCCCACTCTTCAAGCAGAATCCTTTGCAAAGCACCAAATTTTTAACCTCAGAATGGAAGCTCTTTGTTCCTTACAGCCAAGAGCCACCACAGCTCCTGAAGAGCATTTCCCCCACAACCCAGCAGGCAAGAGGGCTCACCTGGAGGTAGATGGCTGCCTCTTGGTAGTTCATTTCCCAGTTGTGCCGGGCGGCGCTTTGCTGAGCGCAGCAGTCCCCCGCCGCAGGGCTGGAGGCATCATGGACAACGTCATAGCTGCCTCCATCTGCATCAGGACACAGGGAGAAACGTGCATTCACAATTAGGCCAGCTGGGATTGATCAGGAGGCACTGGGATCAGAGACAGGCATCAGGACAGGGCAGAGCAGCCAGGAAACTGGCAGCTTGAACACTGACAAATTGATTCTTCGCAGGTAGGAGCTTTTAAGAGACACTCAAACTCGGCGCTCCAGCACGGGGATGCTCCCAGAAGATCATCAAAGGAGGCAGCATCCTATTTAACACAGTAAGCAGGTCTCCTGGCTCAGGAGATCTGTGCTGTCATGCTTGAAGCATGCCATCAGCACTCATAAACTATAACCAGGCAGGTAACAGCTCCCAGTCTCCAAGGATGTCCAACCCACAAAATAAAAGAAGGTTTGCTGAAGGAGCACTGCCTTTGCACATCTCATGGTAGGAGAGGCCACGGAAGGATGGAGTACAGGACTGTCACTGAAGCTGTCAGTACCTTTAGTAGAAAGCCTCATTTCTCACAGCACTTGAGAGTCAGTAAATAATGCATCCTCACAACACCCATAGATGCTGATAAGTACCAACATCCCTCTGATCCAAACAAACAGCAAGATTAATTTTCTGTTCACATTCCACAGATTAATTCTGAAACTCCTAAGTTTCCTTCTCACCAGCAAAGCATTATAAAGCAATGCTTTACTGAACATTTGAACCAGATTTTATAAGTGAAGATTTCATTTAAAAAAATACAATTCAATTGCAAAAAGCAACTCCAAAGTTGCACATACATAGTGCCCTTCCCATGGGAGAGTTACACAGGGCATGTATATAAACTCCAAAACAATTGTCATTTTTTGCATGATGCAGCCCCCAGTGCTATTAAGACACATGAAAAATATGCCAGAAGACAATTATTGTGCAAAAAGGGAATGACACTTGGTTTCTTCTTCTGGGACTTGGGTTTTTATTTTGTATGTTCGACAAAAAAGTACCGAGCAGTGAGACCTGCTTCGGGCCATGCATAAAACCTGTGGTGGAGCTGACCACATGCTCTCCAGAGTTTCAATCATTTCCCACACCACATGGTTGTTCTTGCTCTCAGTAGAGACTTCCCTCCTCCAGTGTCTCATGTTCCCAAAGTGGGTACATGTAAAATTGATCTTGCCAGCACAGAAGTGCTGATTTCCCCCTTTTTAAGAGCACAGGAGCTGTGGTGTGGCAGCTTGTTCTCTCTGTGTTAGAAGTTGTTATCTGAGAGTGGGCAAAAATTACCATGAGGTTCTTTTCCTCTCTCATGACAGCCTGTTGATGATTTGCTGTGACAAAATAATCCTCACTGAATTACTGATTCACTCTTTCTAGAACACCCTTTGAGTGGAGGAAGAGTCCATGCCAAAAACTCTGCACCCACCAAGAGAAATGGCACCATGTGCTTCTGGCAGAAAGGCAGAGTGGGAAGAAATCACAACCCCTTCACCAACGCAGAGACACATCTGCCTCTTCCACCCTCAAATCAAATTAAGATAGCATTTCTCTGGGATTTGTGAAGACTTTCCAGATTGCACACTCAGATTGCTGAAAATCCTGTAGCATGAAGCCTATTTCTCTTCCTTGCTTCCCCCACACCCTTAAAATACCACTCAAAATCTGGACAAATGTTTGAATGAGGCCGATTCCTCCCCCACACCCCTTGATTTAGCACAGTTCTTGAAAAAAACTGAATGATGGAGTTTTTATTTATCCACAGAACTGGAATGGCAGTCATCTGGTTTGTCTGCTTTTTAGCTAAAAGATTACAGCAATATGCAAAAATCAGAAGGGTTATATTAAGAGCTCTAAAAAGTTCTTAAATGTTATTATTTACAAAGCTTTTGTTGTGGATGTGTTTCACAGACTCCCTCCCACTGCAGCCTCAGAGCAAAACCTTTTCACATTTAATGCCTACCAGAGTTACAGAAGGAGCACATCATCATCAGAGCCTGGACTTTAAATTACAGCATACACACAATTTAAGAACATCAAAACACACTGTGGCCATATCAGCAAAGGTCTGTAGCCTTAACCTAAACACCAACACGCTGTGCCCTGCCAAAAGGTGCCAAAACTACCTCCAACCCTGAAATAGTTTTCCTGCAAAAATCAACCTCTCTGAAAAGGATCAACACTAGGAAAAGACACACCACAGCAAAAACCCAGCACCAGGACCCCTCTCTGTGCTTCCCACTGAGGACTCACAGCTGAAACAGAAGAGATGTCCCAGTGAGACCAAGGTTGCAAATACAAAACAACACTCAGAGATGCAAATCAGAAACAAAAAATAACTCTAGGAATCAAGATGTTTTCCACCTGTCTAAACCAGGCATCATTTTTTCCAGGCACAGACAGGAGAAAACGTTCTGGTGAAGTGTTCCAGTGGGGAGCTGCATTTTGTGGATCAGCTCCTTCCCCATCAGGTACCAGAAGGTTGATCTACCCTCCCTGAGGCAGCAGCATCATCTGGGTAATAAATAATAATAAAAAATAATAATAAATTTGAAGAGCAAGCCTCTGACTGTTTGCTTGGCAGCCCTCCAGCCAGCTAATTTCCTCAGCTGCTCCCATGATAACAATGACACAGACTAATGCAACCTCCGCTCCGCTCGTGCTGCAGAACATCCCCGACGGCGTTTACCATCAGTATGGAGCTCAATGAGATAGGAGGATCTCTCCACAGGGCTCCCGGAATCCTCCAAGTAGATGGCAGGCAGCTCTCTCCACTGCATGGCAGCCGCTTGTGCTCGCAGCCGGGCAGAGGGAGACGAGGCAGATCCGAAGTTGCTCCCTCCCCTCCCTCCCCTCCGAAAGCCGATCCTCGATTTCGCAGCTTCCTCAAGGGAAAGAGCTACGCACAAAAGCTTCTTCTCCTCTGCTCGCTGCAGAACTGAACGTTTTCTCCCCTCCCCTCTGAGGAAGGTGGCTCAGACCTCAGGGAAATCGTTTCCCTCTCGCTGTCTGAGCAGTGGGGTGTTCCCAAGGGCAAGTTTTTGGAAGGTTCAGCTGCGGGACAAAGAGCTTTTAGGCACGAGCGTGGTGGCAAAAGCAAAGCTTCACGTGCAGGGCTCTCTTTATTTTTTGGCATTTAGCAGAACTTGCTCACCAGCTAACGGGGAAGGAGTGAAAGTGCTGAGTTAGTCACAGCAAGGAATCTCCAGCGCACAAAAAGAAAACAGATATTTGTGAAGTTCGCAGTACAAGGGGCATGACAAAGGAAAGGAACTGAGCTGTTCACAGATGGCAAAAACTTCCTTCCACACTCGTGTAAACTTATCCCAGGCGTTCCCTGAAAAGAAAGAGAGAGAGGGGAGGGGGAAAAAAAAAAGAAAAGAGGGGGGGGAAAAAAAAGGAAAAGCAAAACCAGCTGGCTGCTTACACAAGGCATCCGGAACGAGACTGCCGGGACTCCAGCATTTCCATTCAGTGCAGCAGAGCATGCTCCTGTGTAAATAGTTTCCATATGTCATCATTACAATAAAAAACAGAAAAAAAAAAAAAACAAGAAAGAAAGAGAAGGAGCATAAACTTTCCAGAGCCCAAACCTCTCCCTCTGCAAAACAAATTCCCTGCTTAGGGGAAGGAAAAACCCTCCATGGGCTGAGAGCAAACAAATTCCTCTCATTCGGAGGAGCTTGAGGCCATGGGGGACCTCGAGGGCAGAGCAGAGAGGGGAATAAGGGACAGAAAACATCCAGAGGAACCAGGGATAAATTACCCTTCCCAGCCAGCTATTATATGTCAAACTGAAGTCACTCCGGAATTTCATGGGCTTTGGTGACTGCACTTGTTTAAATAAATAACAATTATAAAAATTATCCAACAAACCAGTAACCTCCTAAAAATTCAAAGAGTTATAACCCAACTCTACAGGGTAGCTCTTACATTTGCCTCGGAGCTCCCCCAGTCTGGCTCTCATTAGCCTGTTTGCCAGATGTTCTGCTTTCTAGATAGCACACACTTTTTATGGCCTTACACTGCAACAGACTGAGATTCCCTAATTACCTCCTTGACTGACTCCAAAGAATTTACTGGACTTACCGGGGCTTTCTCCTAAAAGGCTGAAAAATGATGCTATTTCAGATAATGTTGTTTTAGCAATTACACCTGTGATGACAGAATGCTGCAATCTGTGTGAAGGCAGGGCAGGTGACTCAAATCAGCAAAAATATTCTTACAGCTAAACCTGTCATTCATGTTGTTTACACTTCACGTGTGCATGTAAGATGCAAGATGTGAGCTCCTCTAACGAGTTCCATGTGTAATATTTCTCTCCATAGGCAAAAAAAGAAATGCCAAGGGCACACGACTTCGGAGATGGGACACACCTTCCTGCACATGGCCTTGCAAGGTGGATTCACCAAACAGAGCAGTGAGGGAGAAAAGTAAGGAAGGCATTACCTCCTGCAGTTGGGAAAGCTCAGGACTTGTGCTCCAGGCAGCTCCAGTCACTGTCTTGGACAGCTGGTTGTCTGCCAGCTACAGGACTCCACAGAGCACCAGCTACCAGCCACAGAGAAGGGGAAGGACAGTTAACCATCAGATTCCTTCTTAATTAAGTATCTTTTGGCACCAACTTTGCCCTTTCTTTTCTTCTTGCAACATTGTAGGAACTGATGTCTTGCACTTACGTGGCTCTGGACAGAGCCATGAACCCTGTCAGGGAACACCTTGCCAGCTGTGGTTTTTCACAGGAGTAATGTATTTTTCTGTCTATTCCAGGAGCACAGTCTGTCCAAGGCAAATGTGACTTCCTGGAAGTGAGCAAATCCTTCACAAGTTTAGTGGAAGAGCCCACACAGCTGTGCAACCTGACCAGCACGAGGGTCCTGCTGGAAGGTGCCAGAGCCTCCAGAGTAGGGAGAAGGGCACAAACCAGTCTGTGATCCATTCAGTCCCAGTCCCTCATCACCATGTGAGGGTGGGGAGGCCCTGGCACAGGTTGCCCAGAGAAGCTGGGGCTGCCTCATCTCTGGAAGTGTCCAAGGCCAGGTTGGACAGAGCAATCTGGTCTGGTGGGAGGTCTTCCTGCCCACGGCAGGGGATGTGGAACAAAATGATCTTTAAGGTCCCTCAAACCATCCTATAATTCCCTAACTGTGGCACCTTTCAACTGGAGCCATTTCTTTTCAGGCTGTGCATTCCTCACTGGCACAGCACCTCCATTTCTTACACCCTCCAACTTGACTGTATCTGTATTTAATTCCCAAACTCAGTCACAGAGCCCAAGCTTTCAGTTTAATACAAACATAGCCAGGCATTCCACAGCACTGAATGTGAGCCCATGGAAGAAGGCAGATCCCAGTAGGATCAAAGGTGCTCTTGGGGTTCCTGGACCTCCTGATCTCACATACCAGACCCATCCCAGTGCAGGATCCCTGTGCTGGCTGAAGTTTCCAGCTCCCTCAGTGACTGTGCTCCCTGAGGCCGCAGTGAGGATGAACAAGGCTGCAGAAGAAGGACAGCACTCAACTGTCAAAGACATCCAAAAGCAGTCCTCTCTCTTGGAAAGCCCTCATCATCTGAACCATATGGGACACTCACTACAGAAGACACAAATCCATGAAAAAACATGGAAACATGGTAGATGCCTCCCCTTCCCCAACACAAGCTGTGCGGGCACCTCCAGTCCCAAAGACAAGATTTTAATCAAGCATACTGGAGTTGTCCCAGCACCAGTGGTGGCATTTTCCCTTCCAAGGGCTTACATGCCACGTAGCTTCGCCTCCAGAGGATTTATCTTCCCTCCCTGCTCCAACGTGGCTGATAAGAAACTGCTCCTTTCCAAGTGCTGAGGTGTGAACATGTGTTTGTCTCTTCAAGGCCAGACTCACCTACCCCGGAGGGAAAAAAAGCTGGAAGCTGCCTGGAAGCACAGCTGGTCTGGCACTGGGCCACACATCTCAGAGGTGAGAGAGACAGACAGGGAAATCACTGCCTTTGCTGCTTGATTGCCAGTTCATCGCTGTGCCGACGGGAGCATCGCAGGAATGATCTTTGTAGCCCAAAATATCCTAGCGCCTGTCCTGTTTCAGGGGATGTTGTGGGAAGGAATTTAAGAGCCCTGGGGAAGTCTAAACAATTTGCTATCAGTTTGTTGCCTAGGAAAAAAAAGGGCATCTCCAACAGAGAGCAGTGCCAAGCCCTTCTGTTGCAAGAGAAATAATATACTTTGGAATATTTCAAGGCAGCTTCACTGAGTTGTGCTCTTCCTTGGAGACAACGGCACAGCAGAAACATATGCAAAGGCCTTGGGGCTCTTTGTTTTACTGTATTCTCACAGCACTCACTTGCTGTGAAGCTCAACAAATAAAGTCACTTCAGCTTCCTATTTAACACAGAAAAGTTTTTTTTTAAAAAAAAAAAAAAACAATGAACGTTGCCACTTCCCGTCAGTGGCACGAGGCACGTCCTTGATTCGAGAACCCAGCGAGTTCCTGCGGCACCGACACGAGCTCACTTCATGCTCTCATCACCACGCTACAGGGAGCTGAATCCTCGTGAAGGAGGAGCAGATGTCCCTCAGCATGGTAAGTCACATTTTATATATCATTGCCTCTTATCAATCGTGCTGCTGAGCTTCTTATAGCGAAGACAGCTTAAGCCTGGCGTTGCTTAATTAGGGGACCACTGTATCCTTGCTAACATCTGCACTGCACACATGTAAAACCCTCCCATTGCACGAGCTAAACACGATGCCAGAAGAGCTAAAGCGTGGTAGGAAATGGTTTTGTCCCAGCAGAAGCTCCAGCCAGCTCTTGCTCTGAGTGGGGCAGAGCCAATTAACCATTTGCTCCGCGGCTCGGGAGGTGAGCCAAGATGATTCACTCGGACATTCACTTCCTGCACCACCCTGCTGGGGACAAACAGAGCCATTTGTAAGGAAGAATTAAAAAAAAAAAAATCAAAAAAAAAATCAAAGGCTTCTAAGAAAATAGGGATAATTTTACCCATCTACAGCAGCCAAGCTCGGTTGGTTGGAGATCCTCATCTGCTGCTTTGTCTCTCCAGGACACCTGCTCTCCTCTGATCTTATCCCTGAGTCACTCTGGGACTTGTTTTGGTTTTTTTTTTCCTTTTGAAATGTTACATAGGAAGTTTTGACCAGGAACTGTTTGATCGCAGGACAATTTTCACTCCTGAATATGCGGCAGCAAGAGGCAGAGGGGCGGATCCCTCCTGTCTGGGATGTTTGGAATCCACAGTTAGGTTAACGAGGGACTTCAGTGGCTGAAGATGAACTGATGGATGCTTTGTCACCCTCAGAGAGGCCCTGACCCCCAAAAGGGCTCACTCATACACCAGACCACACAGCTCAGGAGCTGCTGCAAGAGTCACCAGATCACCCAAGATTGCTCCTCAATCCACAGAGCTGCCTCCTGCAAGGATAACATTCCCTACCCCACTACCTCTTGCTCCCCAGCTGCACTGCCTTCCAGCAGCTCATGCAAACCATCCCCCTGCCTAAGCCCTGTTCCACAAAGCTGCTTTTTGACAGCTGTGGGATTAAATCCTGCACATGAAAGTCCATGAAATAAGGAGAGCTGGAACCAGGCTGGAACTCCTTCAATAGGAGACTGTGTAACAACAGAGTTCCTCCTTCTTAACAAAGCTGCAAAGTCAAACCCAAAAAGCATTTTTAATCAGCAAAACTCCCACAAAAAGATTGCATTAGGTTGCATTAGGAAAATATAATTAAGAACCTCACTTGTATTAAGCCAAATTGCTGCCGGTTTCATATCCTTTATTTCTGATCTTAACAAATGAACCACCCCACCACAAAAAGGAGAAGCCAAAGCCACAACAGAAGGATCACTTACAACCTTACATTATCCATCTTTTTAGCATCTAATATGCTCCATAATCTCATCAGTCCAATCATATCACAGCAACAAAGGCTTTACACAAACTGAGACAGCTCATTGAGGGGCTCTGTGAAACAACTAATCAATGGAAAAAACAATTGGAAATAGTGACGTTTTTGCTGAACTCGACAAAAAAGGGACAACCCAGCCTAAGACTCTGGCTCATGAGAGAGGCCAGACATGAAATACACACACACACACATTTCTAATTCATAATATTTGAGGAATAACGGAAAGGGAAGGAGACAATATCACAAACCCTCAGCTATAGCATTTCTTTAACGCATCCTGTTACATGAAGGAATTTCCTCTTTTTGTTCCATAAAGGGAAACTTGCTTTTAACACATTAAAGATCTGCTTTGGCATCGGTAACAACACGATGTCAGCAGTTTAAGAGCATGTTCCTCATTTCAATTCTCCAAAGCAGAGCCTTTGGATTTCCCTGGTGCAGTTTGGAAAGATGTTTGATTAAGCTGCAATCTGGCCTCTTTAACAAAAGCAGTGTGCTGCCAGGTCTGACTGCCAGTTCCAGCCACCAGCAGTTCTCCAGGGAAGTCACAAAGTTAGGAGTGGGAAGCAGAGAGGAAGTGCTTCCCTTATGGGAGAAACCAACATTAATTTGGGCAACAAACCTCCTGCACGGCCACCCAGTGCTGGAGCAGGACTAGAATGGAGAAGGCACAAACAAGGTATGTGCCTTACAGATGTTTTTTTCCCTAAAGAGAGAGGGATAGCAAGAAAATGACATGAATTTAAAAGTTAAATAACAAACTCTTAATATCTTACCATGACAGGCTGAGACCAATTAAAGTTATTTGTTGTGATGCAGTGGTAATAAGGAGGTAATTGCGTTTTGTGGTGTTAGAACACGACTCCACCACACTGGTTCTTTTGAAATACAACACTGCCACATCTCCTCTGCCTTGCTGCTCAGCCAGGAAAGAGAAGCTGCCAACTTCAGGGGAGGACACATGTAAAGGAGTAGGGAAAACCCCAGCCTCTGGTGCTGTGGAACTGTTCTCCATTAATAAAAAAAAGACTTTTGCACATTTGGTGGAAACCGCTGCTGGCAGGAACTGGAGGTTATGTGGAATGGCTGGAGAGGAAGGAAGGAGTTAATCCATTAGTTTGACATCTGCAAACCAGCTGCCAGAGGGTTTTCCCTCAACTGCTCCTTACTTCCAAGTCCTACAGCCCCCACAGAGAACCACATCCTTAGAAAATGGACAACTTTGACTTCAGAAGTCTCCCAGCACTGCAGAACCCTCTCTGGCTCTTATGAGGTGGTTCCAAACTTTAACACACTGTCAATATGTGCATTATTCCTTGTCTGAATTTCTCCAGCTTCAACCAACACTTACCTTCAAGCCTCTGGGACCTTGGATGAGCTGGAGCAAAGTCACTAGAAACATGCCAAGCATGAACACATTGATCCCTCTAGAGCCAGCACAGATGGCAACATCACCTACTCACCCTAATCATTATCCCTGTTGGAAGGCCCAAGGAATACACTCTCCATCTCACTGGACAAGTGTCCCACGTGCTCACTTTCAGCTCAGGTGCTCATGAAACCAGACTCAGCTCAACTTCTCTGCTGGCCAAGGCAGCCCCTCTCCACCTCTGCGTGACCCTACAGCTGGTCACACACACATCAAACAAAACCAGACATCCTCCCAAAACACTGTCAGTCTGTCTTGTAACCTCACAAAATCAGTCAATTCATGACTTCAGGTTCATATGACGTTCACTTTTTCACAAACCCATACATAAAACCTGCCCTTTAAATCCAGATTTTAGAAGAGCAACTGCTGTTTTCCCATTATTTTGCCTGGAAACTTTGGCTGGCTGGCCTGCAGTCTCCTGCCTGGTGCTAAATACCTTTTGGGGCTGGAAGAAAGTCCCTATCACAGCCATATCCAGACTGCCTCAGCTGCAGCCTTAAGGAAGTCATCTGTTGATTTTTAAATGCTGACCTTTAGAATCAGCTGTTTAATCTCTACTTTATTCACCATAGGAATGGATGAATAGGCCACATGATGACCATGTCACCTGGCTTTTCAGCAAATATAGAATACATGTGGTATTTCTTGAGCTTCCCCTGTAGTGTTCAACCCTGAACTCCTGACAGGCCAATATCACTTAACATGTCTTTATTTCTCAAGTCTTTTAGAGCACCTTTAATTCTGCTGACCACATTTCTCTTTTTGATTTTCTTCCAGTCCCAGTTTCTATGTCTTCATTTGATATATATTTATCTATATATGTTCTGTGTTAGCCAGTCTAGACATGCCTGTTCTGTGACTTTTTGCTGCCTCTCCAACAGCTTTAAAGCTTCCATTACCATTTTTGTTTTCTATGCACTTGTGCTGTCTCACAGCACAATAATTTTGAATATGAATAATTATGAATAATTTTCAATGTTTTGAAATCTTCCCCCTTGCAAACGCTGAGATAAGGTCCTGCCACCACCCTTGTAGTTGAAAAAAAAGGAGCTTTGCCTTGGTCACTTCACCCTCCTGCCCCAAATGCCAAAATTCTCCTTAGTAAGTTGCTTGTGAGTATTTATTTAACACGGGTAGGACCACGTTCCTCTTCAGCACCAGGAAAAACAACCAAATGGGCAACAAGCAGCAGCAGTGACTCACCACTCCCCAACTCACTGACCAGCTGGCTCTGCTGATTCATGTGGTGGGAACACTGCCTTTACAAGACGGATTATGCCACAGCTCTTGTGCCTCTCTCCAGGCACAGATCCCCTCCAGCCAGGGTGACTGTGACACGGAAAACATGGCACAGACTGGAAATACTGTTCTGGCCCAAACTGTCCTCACCCTCTTCCTCTGGAGCCCACACCCACAGCCAGAGGCCACGAAAGCACGAGCTGTGATGGCATCCCTTCCTTCCTCCTCCCACATCTGGTTATTCCTTAAATGACACAGCCAACTCACCAGTCTAATGTGACCCTGGGGAGTTTGCAGTGCTCCCAGTTCAGGATTGATCACTTAGTCTGCAGACATTTCTTCATTTGGTTAACGAAGAGCAGGAACATATTTTTGCATTTTAGGGAAAGTGTTAACAGGCCACATTGCTTGTGTGCCATAAACTTTCCCAAATCCACTAGGGATAGTGAAAGTGTTCTCAGAAAAGCAGAGTTGGAATATAATACAGATGGTCAGACATTCCCAGGTGACAACAGAGACACACACGTTATATAGGAAATGCAAGAGCAGTTAAAAGTGTCCAGCCCCACAGAATTAGAGGATTTAACAAGGCTGTGCAGAGAGATACATCCTAAATTTTATTCCCCCACATGAGCAGGAAAAGAAAAGCCTTTTGTTGCAAACAGACACGACCAGATCATGATTATGAAAGCAGCACTGGATGCTTCAAACCCCCACACTGTCATTCAAATCACAGCAGTCTCCTCTTGTCATCCTCAGGATCTTTCAGCAACCCCACAGTGCTGCTGTGCATCAACACCAACACACCTTTCCTGCTTCCCTCTCTCCCAGATGAAGGACAGGTGCAGGAGCTTCCTGCGGAACTGCTCACTAGGAGCAGATGGATGAAATCCTAAAGCTGCTCCTACAGCTCTCCACAGTGAAAGTAGCCATGTGAAAACCAGGCATCTTCTCCACATGCAAAAAGCAATTATGCTAAAAGACACAGGGAGAGCCCTGCGAGGTCCAGATCACAAGCCAGAGACATGGGAGGTGAGAGAAAGACCGATCAAATTCACCGCACTTTTCCCAGCTTAAGGATCAGAGATGGAGCGTTCTGCCTCATAAATTCTACTTCCAGCAAATTCAAGCTTAAATCCCCTGAAGGCAATAAGGAAAAGGCAATCAACAACAACTCTAACCACTTCACAGATGCTCCTGTTTAGTTTATACAGCACTTCTTACAGCATTCAAATGGGTAAAATGGGATTTCAACGCAGGGGGGCTGACGGCAGCAGGCAGGATTCCTCGGTGAAGATACCAAGGGCAAAGGAAGTTCTGAGAAGCATCATGTTGGTTATGATGAGTGAACTCAGCGTGCTCAGCCTTTGCTCATTTTAATCTGCCAGTAAGCAAGCTTGGCTAAACCGAACATCCTGCATCTACGGTGCCTTAAAAATCCACAGGAATCACAAAAACGAGGGCGGGGGGGAAAACGAACAAACCGACGCGTTCCCTGGGAAGCCATGAAAAAACTAATCACTATTTGTTTCCAACTGTTGTTCCGCTTCCTGAGCCAAATGTTCCCAAGTCAGCTGTGGTGGCTGAGGAGTGACCGGTTAGAGCTGGAAAGTTGTCGATTTAAAACTGCAGCTCAAACACTTTCAGACTCCTTAACGTGTTTTATAGTTCCAGGGCCACCTGTTCGAAAAGCAGAGCCCTCCCACACCATGGCACGTGCCCCTATCCCACCTCTTCCAACGAAAGCAATCGGCTCGGGGAGAAAACACCTAGAATAGCCTGTCCTGTTCTCATCCCAAAAAGATGTGTGCTGGGAAAGAGACACACAAAGGGCACAGGCTGCCTGCCTCGAAGCATTAAGGTCCATCACTCCTGTCTCCAGGAAGGCAGCGAGGAGCTCCCAGACCCCTTGTCCCCACTCTGCAGCATCCTCCCTAATTTACAGCGAGCATGCAGGCAAGATGATCTCCGTCCCCAGTGCTCTGGGAGACGACAAAGGAGAAAGAACCATTTGACTCCCGGATAATGGAACACTAACCCAAGTCTTCTCCACCTTGTAGACGCTGTTACCGGCTCAGATTTGAACAGCATGGGGCATTCAGGATGAAATCACCAGGAATTTTTTCTTTTGCACTGCGTGAAAGAGTCAACAGTGCAGAGATTCTGTTTGACAGAGCATCCTACTGTGAGACACACAATGTGTGCATTGTGCAAACCGCTCTCCTGCAGAGCTCAGAAAACAAGGAAGGCTTGGAAAAAAAAAATACCCTGGGTAACTGCAGCCCGTGATGGCTCCTGGTACTGCACTGGGCTCGTGGTTCTGCCTCTGTAGGCAGCACGTTCACACAGCCACGGTGAGGATGTGTCCACACAAATGCTTTTGAGTTTTGGACAGTACAGTGCTGTTTCTCCTGAATGAAAGGTACCAGCTCTACCCTCTCAGGCAAGTATTTAAGCACAGTCCTGCCTTAAAAACCTGAATTCTCAGGTCAGGTGAGATTCCAGAGCAGGAACACATTTTTCACTATTTCTAACACCATACCAAACATCTCCCATAAAGCAGCATTTCCCTCCTTCCTCTGTATTTACAGAGCTCATCACCAAGGGAAACGAATTGTACTGAAGGAGAAAACAATAATCTCCTTATGTTTAGGGTGTTCATTTCCCTTTCCAAGATTTTCACCCCTCACTCATCTCGGAGGCAGTTTTGCTTCGCTTTGCTTGCTTAAAACACTCATTATAACTCATCTAGGCCAGGAAAGGATTAGAGAAGCCCTGGCAGAAGCTGCAGAATTCAAGGCTGTTAGGCTGGAGAAATGAGACTTTCAGAGGCGTAAACAACAATCCAGCACGAAACTACCACTTGTGCTCTGGAAAAAAATTGCTCTCTCTATAAATTTTAAGCAGGTACATATTAAGAAAAACAAATCATGCACAGCAATGCAAAACAGCACCTCTTCATAACAAAGGAATGAAGCCTACCTGTCTGTCCACTTCCACACCAGGTGTAATTGGCGCTTTCCAGGTGAGACTGTTGCCCATATAATGGGGTAAGACATTAACTGACTTACCCCAGGTACAGGGAGGAGCTGCTCCAGCAGCAGAACCCGACTGCTTCCCAAAATGAGATCCCAGTCCTGTAGTCTGGCCATGCTTCACCTCTGAAGGCAGCAGCAGAAGCACTGCTGCTGGAACTAATTAAAGGCAAATCGGTAGAACTGGGGGCCATGACGTGAGGAAATATCCTGCACAGCATCCAAGAAAGCCGCCAGATAATCCAAAAGGCTGTTTAAGAGCCTGGCTGTTGGAAATCTTGGGATCTGCCAGGTCCA
Organism: Corapipo altera; assembly: GCF_003945725.1. Taxonomy (NCBI): domain Eukaryota; kingdom Metazoa; phylum Chordata; class Aves; order Passeriformes; family Pipridae; genus Corapipo; species Corapipo altera. The sequence continues at coordinate 1,578,158 of NW_020884941.1, forward strand.
TTGCAAGCAGTTGCTTGTTCCCTCATCCCTTATTTCTTCACATTAATTAACTACAGCACTTCATACCCAGTGCCCCAGCCCAAATTGCCACCTTCAAAACCCTTACTTCCACACAAGGACCAAAACCTACAGATCCTGTAGGATTTATTAAATCTGCCAGATGGCTGACATTTAAAATGCCTCTTTTCCTCCAAAGGTAGCAAAGCCAGAATGTGTCCACAGCAATTGAAATGGTTCCTCAAGAAGCACAGCAACTAAGAGTTTGTGTGGTTGCAGCATTTCCCCAAAGGTCAGGTATTTCTTCTCTGTTTCCTCAGCCCATTAGGAATTGTTTTACACCTGGAAACCTCTTTCATCCACAGATGGCACTAAAGGAAGTGGCAGTAGGAAGAAGGCAACAAGGATATCTGATGAGCAGGGATTCACTGACTTTTTACAAGGGCCAGGAGTGACAGGACAAGGGGGAATGGCTTCCCACTGCCAGAGGGCAGGGTTAGATGGGGTGTTGGGAAGAAATTCTTCCCTATGAGGTTTCCCAGAGAAGCTGTGGCTGCCCCATCCCTGGAAGTGCCCAAGGCCAGGTTGGACAGGGCTTGGAGCAACCTGGGCTAGTGGAAGGTGTCCCTGCCCGCGGCAGGAGGTTGGAATGAAATGAGCTTTAAGGTCCCTCCCAACCCAAACCATTCTGTGGTTCTCTGGGATGATTCCATGACCAGATGAGCTGAAGCTGTGGACTACATGGACAGACTTACCCTCTCACTGCTGATACAAACGTGTTCTGGAACCAGATCCAACACAGAAAAGACTTTTATCACTTCAGGTTGCATTAGTTACCAAATACTTAAAAATCCAGGTGGCTCACGTGCCTCAAAAGAACATTAACTGCCCCAAATCCTGGGCCACTCCCAAAAGCAAATGTCTACCTGGGGATTAGTAAAGGAATTTTATTTAAAGAAGACAAGTTTAGTGTACACATCATCCATTAATGCTGTAATTAGACTGTTCAGAGCCATCACATGGGTCTCCACCAGCCAATTACAAAAAGAACAGCTTTGCTGAAAGCCCCTTCACACATTCCATCAGGGAACTGTGCAGACACCAGGCAAGGGCAGAGGCCCCCCTCCAGCACTCTGGGAAGCACAGCACACACTAAACTTTCACAGGCACAACCAACAGTCTTTGGGCATTCCTCACCCACATTCCTCACCAAGCAAACCTGGAGCACTCCCCCCCAACCTCACCAACAGAGAAATCTCCTTTTCTTTACACAGCTGGGGCCACCTGCTCATTCCCAGCAGTGACAGGCACAGGGGCATGTGTCAACGATCCCAAAAGGCCAGGCTGGCTCTAATTTTCCTGACAATTTACTCCTTAGACAGCAGGAAGTGAGATTGCAAAGGCCCACCTGAAATACCAATCAAAGTTATAACTTCCCATTTTCCAACAATCCTTCTAGAAAACCTCTCTCTTGGCTGTTGCAGTTGCTCCCCCACCTCCCCAATAATTAATTTTTACCTCAATAGCAGAAGCAGTTGCTTTCTTGTAAAAACCCAGAGTTGAAAGATGACTTCTTCCCCCTGCCATCACCTATTGTGTGGGAAAACAGACAATATCCCATTGTTCCCTCTCCGACACTCGGAGCTGTACTTTCTGCTCTGAACACACTGAAACTCCACTTGAGCCCACAGCAATTTCCATGTGGAGGTAAAGGAGAATCTTGTACCTGATCTAATGCAGGATAAATCAATGTGCACTCATTTATTGCTTATAGTTCCCATCAGCTCAAGGAGAGACACTGTCCCGGAGTTTCAAGGCTATCCACGCTGCCTTTGTAGATGGAAAACAGACATTGCACTTTGAGATATTTTGAGAACTCTGTTTGAACACTTCCCAGGAGTTTGGGTGAGGGATGGGAAATCGCTAAACCCTGGCAGGTTCTCATCATTCTCAGAACACAATTTCGGGAGAGGCCACGCGAGGACCGCACCTCCCTTTTCACCTGGCACAGAAATGCAGTTTCAGGTTAGTCATTCACCTCAGGCAAGGTGCTGGGAAGTTTAATCAGAGCGTGTACAGCACTCAGAGATCCTCAGATAAGATGTTCCAGGGAAGGGCAGCGTCACATTCATTCGCGTGGACTCAGTGATGAAAGAGCTGCTCTCTGTCTCCTTCAGCTGCTGGAGCTTGAAAGAAAAATTACCCGGCGCTGAAGTCCTACACGGGGTAGTCAGAAAACCACCAGCACCACAGGGACCACATTTTTCTGGCTGTGGTCTGAATTCCTGTCAGCTTTGCAGGATTCTGATCCTTTGTGGTGGCTGCAAACGGGAGCTCCCTGGAAGCCCTGTATCCCAGCACAAGCCAAGCAAGGCAGAGGTTTTAACATTCCTCCCCATGCAAGTATTTTCTCCCATTAAGTGCTTAAGAGCTGGATTATTTGGGAGATTAATTTTTGCAGCTGGACATTTTGTCTAAGAATGTAATTTTCCACACAATTTTCTCCTTTAGCTTCCTTTTATTCTAACCCCCAGACATTCGCTTACCCAGGAGAGGACTCTTTTGAAAGCTTTGGAAAAGAATATCCACTCCTGCACTTTGGTCCTTTCTTTTTACATCTGCTACTGCTTTTGGAAAACCCTGTTTCTACTTATTTCAACCCAGCAACTTGTCTGCACTTCCAGACAACCAACACCAAGAGTCCAAAACTACAAATTCATCTACCCAAGGACCCGACTGTAACAAAGCCACACCATGGGTAGGTTTTTTCCTTTTAAAAGCACAACAAGTTCCTTAAATAACACAAGAGCTGATAGACTGAACCACACAGGTACACAGCACTTAGGGAGACACTTGTGACAGGAAAATGGATTAAAACTTAGAGAGGTTTGGGGATGCAGCAACACAAAACAGGAGTGAAAATTATGATCAACCACAAACGTGTGATTTAACAAAGGGCAGTTGAGGCGACTTTGTCTTTCCCTTGGTGTCACTTGGAAGAGGACAATGGGTCCTTCACTGCAAACACTCCCAGCCCGTTCTGGGGACACACTGAAATAAAAGCTTTGTGTTTAACCCACCACTGAATCCTCAGGAGTTGATCCTGAGGCACTGTAACGAGTGAGCTGTTCCTCCAAATTCTGGCTGAATGTTCTATTAGCAGAGTTTATGCAAAAGGAAGACAAAACCAGAAGGAAACAGCCTCCTGACCTTCCCTGTCTCCATGTCCTCATCATCACCCTGGGAGGCTCTGCCTCTCCTCAAAAGAACTTCTCATATACTCTTTTTCCCTGGGAAAGACAAGTTTCTGGCTAAAACCACAACATTACACACTTCTGTTAATGCCATTTCAGCCCTCAGCAGCAAACGGGACGCAGAGCAGAAGGGGCACATTTGATTCCTCACAGCCTCCATGAGATACAAATTCGCTGCATTTCACAGCAGATTTTCCATGCAGGCAAAGAGGAAAAGCTGCACCACACGTCCTGGTTTTTAAACAAGCTTACTTTTGCCAGTGATGGTGTCACTGTGCTCACTCACTCATTTAAGCTTCCCGCTTCTCAGAGATAAACTCGCCTTTCAAGTTGTTGATGCCAGCCTTCCTCCTCTAATCCTCCTTCCCACCCTGACTTCAGAAGGCTCCTTCCCTATCACTTCCATAGAATAAGCTTTATATTTTTGCAGCAAATCCAACTTTAACAGCGATTAAAACATAGGGCAAAATAAGAGACGTTTCATTCAGAGAATCCCAGGAAATGAAGCCTCAGGAACCACACAGCAATCTCTTAAGAAGCGCAAAATTGGCCCCTAAACAACTTCCCTGTATTTCCAGGGAAGCAGATTGTGGAGTATTTTTATTTATTAATACATCCATTCTCATGCCTGTGCTTTAACACAGTAGTGCTGGTTTTAAGCAAACGTTAAGCCTCACCCCACTTCTTCTTTGAAGGGATGGGAGGCGGGGGGAAGAAAGAGAGAAGAGCGATTAAAATTAGTCACAAGGAATCCTATAAATACACCAGTGGACGGAGGAAGAATTCTCTCTTCTATTTAACTTAAAAATAGAGAGCTAAACTTTAAAAGACAAACAGATGGGATGGAGCAAGGATGCAGCAGAGCTTAGGGAAAGTCAACTGCAGGGGTGGGAGAAGAGGGGGAGGAGGGAGGAAGAATCCTTTTTGTCCAAAACTAACTCTTGACTTGGGAAGTCACAGAAGGAGCAAATTAAGGGAACCCATCTGATTAGAAGAGGAATCAAATCTCAGAGGCACAGAGGAATAATAATGTGGATAAAAAAAAGGATGCCAGGCCAGGAAATGATTTCTTTGTTACAAATGTTCAGCTTGTGGCACAAAGGGCTGGAACAGGATCACAAGACCTGTGCATGCACCTGCAATGTCAGCTGGAAGTCACGGGGATGTGTGGAACAAAACTGCTCAGATTCATTCAGTGACAGGGTGCAAACAAACCAGAAACTCCCTGAACATGCTCAGGCACATCTCTGTACCCATCCAACCTGCTGCAGGGTGATGGCTTTAATAAAGACACAAAAAACCCCAAAGCTGGTGAGGGATGGTGGCTTTTGTTTTTCCCCTCCCAGTGCTCACAGACTGGCTCTGCCCCACTGAACACCTGGGGCTCACACCAGCAGGAATAATTGTCTAAAAGTACTCCAGGTTGTTTGATAAGAACACAATAAAAGCGTTAAAGGCATTTACTGGCCCATTATCACTTTTCTTACTGCAAAAATCAGAATGTAAACTAAGAAATGAGCAAAACAACAGTTGTAAAGGACAGATGTTTATAGGAAAATACTACATGAGGTAACTGCAGTGGGGCAGTGCCAAGGGAAGGAGATGCTCAGGGACAATGTGGAGAAGGGTTGAGCTTAAGGTCACAGAGAAACCCAAAATATGTGCTAGAAACAGCACTGGTAGGACCCATTCAGCCTGTTCAGTGTCACATGGAGCTGTGAGCAAACAACCAACACAAGCAGCAACTGCCTGATGTGATTTTCTCAGGCAGCCTCGGGATGCCGAGAGACAACTCCGAGAGTTTCGGGCCCTGGCAAGCACTGGGAAGAGCAGCCACCACAAAAGAGACAGACAAGTGGGCAGGGAATGACAAAGGGATCTTACTTTCGTTAGGCAGCTCCTCCCGATCCAGGTCATCCAGAGGGGCTGAGGCGGTGCTCCCACTGTCGTCCAGGGTGAGGATGAGGGGAACGTCATCGTCCATGCTCACAGCCATCCCGTCCCTCCAGAGGCTGCAGCTCCCAGAGCTTTAAATAACGCCTTTTGCAGTCCCACTTGTGAAACGCTTGTGTCAAAACCTATCCCGGGAAAGTCCTCCACCGGGGCTGTCTTCTGGACACAGGGACATAACACCACACGCACCCATCTCCGGAGACCACAGTTCCAAAAAGGAGATCGAGTTATGTGCTTTCCAAAAAGCAAAACGCAGGATGCCGGGCTCGATGTATTTATGCCAAAGCTGAACTCAAAAAGCGAGGTCCGGGCTGTCTATCCCAGCCAGCGCAGGGCAGCAGGGAAGCAGGAAAAGCGTTCCCTGGCAAACTCCTGACCCCTCGGCACCAGGGGCAGCGGGAGTTGTCGCATCCGGAGCCAGCATGGTGCTAAGTGTCCCCGTCACACATGGCTCTGTCCCCCGACGAGCCCGCACGCCTCGGTCCCAGCTGGGGACGGGAAACAGGGAGCCCCGGAGGCCGCTTGGAGTCCGCACACATGAAGCTCCTGTGGGATATTTTTAACTGCGCGATGCCCCACAAGGTCACGGGTTTCTCTAAAAGGTGACGGGGAAAGGAAAAAAAATCAAGCAGGCCCAGGGCAGCGCCGCGGGGACAACCCACACAAGCTGCCCCTGCCCGGCGGGACGGACACGGGCACGGGGCTGTCACGGAGCCCGGCCCGGCCCCGCCGCCTCCCCGAGCCCCCCCGGCCCCGCCGCCCTCCTCACCCACGCGTAAACCGGCTCCGCTCCAGCCCCCCGTGCCCGCGGGACCCTCCGGGACCCCCCGAGCCCCCCGAACACCCCCCGGGACCCCCCGGCCCGTCCCGGCCCCTCCGAACCGGCGCCCGCAGCGACCGCGGCTCCTCAGCGCCCCGCGCGCGCGGCCCCGCCCCCCGCGCCTCCCCATTGGCTGCCTCGCCCACGGCCCCGCCCTAAAGGGCGGAGCGGTCGCATCTCCCGCCAATCCGCGCGCCGAGCCCGGCCCCGCCCTCTGCGGGAGGACCCGTGTTGATCCCGCCTTCCTCCTCCTCCCATCGCGCATGTCGCCTCGCCATTGGGTAGCGGCGCTGTCCCTCAGGACAGACGGGGGCGCTGATTGGCCCGAGGTGGCGGGGCTGGGCTCTCGGGGAGAAGATCGTGGGCTGCCATTGGCTGCACTGAGGCCCCGCCCCCGGGGGTCAGAGGGAGCGGAGCGGTTGCCGGGCAACGGCGGGAGCGGCCCGGGGAGCCCGGAGGGGAACCCGGACTGGGATCCTCCCGCGACACCCCCGCTCCTGGGCTGGACCGGGACAACCCCACTGGGGACCCTTCTTGCTCCGGGGCTGGGCCAGGACACTCTCCCCGGGACCCCCACACCAGGTTCTGGGCTGGGCCACCCCGTTCCCCCGCTCCAAGAAGGGACGTCCCTGTTCCCAGGTTCCAGTTCCCGTTGGCTGCAGGGATCAGTGCGGCCCCGAGTGCACCCCAGCCACACAGGTAGAGCAGGTGCTGTGAGGGCCCCACCATGGAACACACATCCCAAGGCCGCGGGATTCCATCTATGCCTGATGAGGTGAGGATTCCCAAGCTGGAAGCCAGCAGCCTGTGTAATGAATAAACCTGTTCCAGTGGTCCAGGCTGGGTGTTTCTCCCACAGGCAGCCCCCAGGACAGTCCCTCTGTGCTGAGTCCTAGTGGTAAAGCCACCAGGCTCTGCCCAGTGGCTGAAATGGATTTTGACACTGGCAGGACTCCTGTCAGTGTTAGGAAGGGGTAGGAAAAGCCTCTGTCTGGCTGGAGCATCCCCCTTGATATCAGAGCAAAGCTGTCCAATCTTAAATTACCCACACCTTTGCAGCTCAGCTGATTCTTCCATGTGCCCTCTCCTTCTCGGTGGTATTTCCTTCACCATCCAGGGCTGGATTTACCAGGACAATGTGATGTGAGATTCCAACAAAAGCTTGCAGGAGCTGGCTCAAAGTTCAAGACCCCAGACCAAGTGGGAAGTGATGCATCATCAGGAATGGGAGCCACAGGCTTCCCCAAAGGAGGTGTTGAGCTACAGGACACAACCCCCCACACCTGTATGGGAGCACTGAGAAGCAGCACTGGCTCTCAGGAAGGTCCTGCAGGAGATTAAACCTGTTGTAGTGCTGCAGATCAGGCTGTTGCTTGTGCCAGGCAACCCCCTGGCTCCTGCCAGCTCCTGGTGCACATGCTGGTTTTTGGGGTGCCCCTGCTCCACTTCAGCACTCTGCTGATTTCACTGGAAGGCAACCCTGCAGCAACACAACTGCAACCCCCAAGCAAGCAGCTTCTTCACAGGACTACCTTTTCTCCCCATCCCCTGCCTCAGCCCCAAAACCCGCTCCTCAAAGCACTGTTCCAGGTCAGAGGGGCTGCACACCAGCTGCTGCAGATCTCCACACACACAGGTGTCTGTGTAGAGAAACAAGGGAGCTGGTCTGGGCCAAGCAGAGCAAAGGTAACACTGCCCACACACCAAAATGTCTTTTATAGTTGTTTGTAGCACCTAGGGCTGGGCACAGGTGATTTTGGAAGCTCCCAGAGCAGCTGGTACTTAGCTGAGAGACTCAAGTCAAAGGAGCCAGGGTTGAGTGAAAGGTGGAAAGTGAGATTTATAGCAGTGCTGAACAGACAGAGAAATGAGAGCAGCAGCAGGCAGGAGTCCCAGCTTGATTCAGGCCTCTGCATCAACAACTCTTGCCTGAGCCAAGCATCAGTGACATTGGACAGGGTGGATCTGGAGCTAGGAAAAAAAATGAACGTTCCTCCTGCCTCATTTTATACAGATTTAATGGTTTTTTACCACACAGGCACCAGTTCCAGCAGGCAGGGCAGCCCCAGCAGTAATGGAGCAGCTTTTGCTCTTGTGCTGGGCTGCACAGCCCCGTCAGAACAAGAAGACAGAGCAACAGTAAAGCACTGAGAACTGCAGAACAAAATGCAAACAACCCATATAAACCCATTTCTATTTCACCAACATTGTCCTCGTGGTATAAATAGTGAGGAACTGCCAGGTCTGACCTCCTGGAAGCCCTCGGTGACACCCTGGGACAGGAAAGTGTGTGGCTGATGTGATGGGCTTTGAGTTTTCCCTGCTGATTCCTTGGAGCCTGAACACAACAGTAGGAGCAAACTGGCCATACAAGCCCCTGTCAACTTGCTTTTCAGATTAAATCTCTCTTCATTTTAAGAGGCTCCACCTTTCAAGGTCTCCAGCTCCCCAGTATGGCACTGGTTCAGTTCTCTGCTGTTGAGATCTCGGGGCAGTTACCCCAGTGGGCTGATGATTCACTCCACTGCATCCAACTCATCCCCCTGCCGCTGGGGAACAGTGTTCCTGCTTTTCTGTCTATCCTCAACCCTCTTGTCTCCATCTAGTGTCCAAATCACACCCGGATTCTCAGCCTTCACAGGTTGCACATCACTGTGCCCACATCCCAAATTAAGCTGAGCAGGCTCAGGTTCACCCCCAACCCCTCTTCTGAGAAGGCCCCAGTTGTTCCATGTCCCTCCAGTTTTTACCCAGGTGGAGAAGAGCTGCTGGACTGCCACAATGGGAAGTGTGGGGAAAGATCTGAGAGCTTGGAGCTAATCCCAAGGACCCTCACTCACCTTCTCAGGTTTTAACATCAGGCTATTCTTGCTTTCTACCTGCCAAAGGTGGCGGGAGCACCAGGCCCAGGAATGCTGGGTCCCCTAACCCTCCTCCTGTGCTGAGTGCCACCAAACCCAACTGTCCTTGGCTTTCTGGGGGAGGTTCAAAGGAGCATGAAAGTATTTAGACCTGGCACCTCTTGAAAAGTCCCGTTCAGGCACATTTCCTTCATTTGGTCCCTTGGGAAGGCTCAGTTCAGCAGCCAGGGGCAATTCTACCCAGATCTGGGATAGGTAAAAGGATCCCTTTGTAGGGATGTGCAGGAGGAACCTGCTCAATGCCCTCAAGTTTGCAGGAACTGGCACCTGCTGCCTTGGCAGGCTGAACCAGAGGTACTTTGTGCTGTCTGCACCCAGGAAAGGGCTTGTCCTGAAGGAGAAACACACCGTGCTTACCTGCTGTTCCTGGACACAGCAGGAGAATGAGTGGGATGGGAGGGATACAGCCACAACCTGAGCTGTACAGCCACAATACCCACATCCAGAAAAGCTGCCTATTCCAGCCATTCCTCATGCTGGAGATAAAGAAAAAGGGAAGGGGCAAGAAGGCCAAGAAATAAGCACAAAATCCCTGCAGGGCAGGCTCCTGGCTGGCTCCAGCTCCACGTGCTGGAGTGGGTCAAGGCAGATTCCTTGCTGCTTAAGGTGCAATAAAATAATTTCTGGGGGCAGAATGATGCTCTTAACCTGGCTCAGTGTGTCCTGGGGTGTATTTGGAGTGTTTCCCTTTGCGTTGGAGGGAGTTACCAAACTGCCAGGACTCTCCTGTATTCCCTGAACCTCATGGGCTCCTCCCCACAGCCTCCTTCCCTGGGCAGCAGTGACTGCAAACCCCAAGTCACCCAGCCCATGTCCTTTATCTGCCTCCCCACCTACATTCCTACAGATCAAGCTGCTCTTTCCCACCTCAGGGATGGAAACTGAGGAGCTGCTTTACTCAGCCTTTGGAGATGCCCAGATGGCTCAGCAGCATCCCACGGACCAAACATGAGGTCCCAGATTTGTCTTGGATCATTTATTTGGTGACAGCATGGCACTGCTGTGAACAACCCTCAGCACAAGCCAGAGGGTTACGTGTCCACTCAGCAGCTCATCACCATGAGCTGCCAAAATCCCTGCAGCTGGTCCTCCTCTGTCACAAACCCCACCCAGCCTGGGGCCATCCCACCACCAGCAGGATGCAGGGTGATGCCATTCCTCATCTCCAAACTCGTCCTCCTTTCTCCAGACTTGCCAGAGGAGACCTTAAAGCGCCGATGACACGGAGCAAGGACAGCAGGGAGACACCAAGGCCGTCAGGGCTGGAGCACACGTCCTGTGCACGGAGGCAGAGGGAATGGGGCTCCTTCTCTGGAGAAGGGAATGTTTTGGGGGGGGCTAAAAGCAGCCTCCCAGTACCTGCGAAGAGGAGGTGTCCATGAGAGTTGGGCCAAGCTTTGTGCTCGGAATGAGAACAGACACAAATTGAAACAACAAAGGCTCTGACTGGATATAAAGGGAAAGTCCTCTTCGAGGACAGTGGAGCAGTGGGATAGGGGCCAGAGAGGCTGTGCAGCCTCTACCTTTGGAGGTTTCCAGCACCCGACTGGATAAAGCCAAAGCTCAGCTGCCACGAGCAGGAGGTTGAAATAGGGATCACCTGCATTCCCACAACCACGAGCGATCCTGTGATTGCACGTGACAGGCAGGACAGAGCAGGACTTCTCTCCCCAGAATTGTCAGCAAAGGTCCCCTTTGGGACCCTCAGACCTCAGCTGCCCTGGCTGGCCTCACCTGGGACCCCCACCCCGGTGGCACCCCCTGCTCCCTCTTCTGGGAGCTCCATGAGCTCAGCCCTGCCTGTCCCTGTCGCTCTGTGCTGTCACTGTACCTGCGCATGGTCCTTCTCCTGGATGGGCCTTGGACTGCCCTGTGGGCACTCCTGTCTCCTGCTGCTCTGACTTCCCAGCTGGACTTTGCAGACAGCAGGAACCCGACTCGTTACCACACCTCATCTGATCACAACTGGACATCCATGGAAGTGGCTGTTCCCACCAAGGCCATCCCACTCTGGTACTGTGGGATGTGGGGTTGTGCCCTTCACTGCCTCTGGTGCTGTGGTCACCTCCAGCTCCTGGCTTGTCCTCCAGCATGGAACAGCCCCATCCTTTGTCTCCAGCCACAGAAAAGCGCAGGGTCCTCACACACTTGGTCACTGGGAGGTCTCAGGTAGTTCTAAGGCTGTTATGTACATCCAGAGGGACATTTGGCATCACTTCCAGGGTGGTCTGGGCTTGCAGCCACCTGCATTCCTGGCCACAGGAGGTCCGGACAAGCTTTTGGACCTGCCCCTCATCAGAGGGCCTCCGGAGGAGGCAGGGGTTGTCGGAGCACTCTGGTTTTTCCACTTTTCTGTCCCGAGGTTGTCTGAAGCCAGGTGAAGCCTTTCCAAGGGGGCGCTGAGCCGGCTGACAGACTGGGAACGTCCTCTGACAGGAGGCCCCCAGCCTTCGGAGCAAGCATTGCTCTCGGGACACTTGCAGCCACCGGATTTGCCCCTGTGGCCGGGCTCTGAGCCCGCTGTGGCCGGAGGGGCAGAGGCTGGTGGGTGCACGGCTCTCAGGGGTGTCCCCCTGGAGAGAGGGGAAAGGCCGGGCTGGTTTCGAGGGGCGGGCGGGGGGCTCCAGAGCAGCGTATGGAGCTTGGCTATGTCTTGTTTCCTCATCCACGGAGCTGCCCAAGCGGCACCCTGGGGCTTGGCACCGAACAGGGACTCGTCGCAGAAGGACGGAGCGTGGCTTCGGGACCTTGGCGAGGCGACAAGCGGAGAGACACGTGTTGGTTAGAGCGGCATCACCGGGACCCGAGCGGGATGGGGAGGGATTCACGAGGGGGAAAGAAGACCCCTGTGGGAGACTGAGATCCCCCGCCAGACCCTCCCGGGAGCCACCGACCCCCTTCCCGCGTAGTGAGCCCCGAAATGCGGGACAGCGGGGGCTGCGGGGAGCGGGAGCGGGGGAGCACCCTGAGCCGCCGCTCACCTGCACTGACTCCTCGGCCGGGAGCCGCCGGCAGCGGGAGCCGGGGGAGCCGCCCAGGGCGGTGCGAAGGCGGGCGGCGGCGGGCGGGACCCCGCGGGGCGCCCGAACAGCGACTCGTCCACGAAGGAGGCCCGTGCCCGGCGGCGGCCCCGGGGGACCCGCGGCGGGCGGGCGGCGGCGGGAGCGGAGCCACCGCCCGGGGCCGGTCTCGGTGCCGGTCTCGGTGCCGCTCCCCCCGCCCGCATGGCCGCGGCCCCGGGGCGGGCACGGCCCCGGCCCAGCCCCTTCCGCCCCCGCCACGTGGTTCCGCCGCCGGTCCCGCCATGGCGCCGCCGCGCAGCCGCCGCCAGCCCCGGGGAGCGCCGGTACGGGGAGAACGGGGGGAGCGGGGAGGACCCCGAGGTGTGTGCGGTGTGTGCGATGTCCGCCGTGCCCGTCCCCGTGTGCCGGTGTCCCCGCTGCGCCCGGGGCTGGCGTCCTCGGCACCAGCGTTCCCGGTGCCCCTGTGCCCCGTCCTGGTGTCGCCGGTTGCCGTGTGCCAGCGCCCCCAGTACGGCTGTCCTCAGTGCCGATGTCCCCAGTGCTGATTTTCCCAGTGCCACTGTCCCCAGTGCCGATGCCCCCAGTACCTACCTGTGTCCCTAATGCCAGTGTCTCTAGTGCCAGTGTCCCCAGTGCCGATGCCCCCAGTACCAGAATCACTAGTACAAGTCCCCGTTGCCAACGTCCCCAGTACCAGTGTCTCCAGTACCTACCTATGTCCCCCTTGCCGATGTCCCCAGTACCAGTGTCTCCAGTACCTACCTATGTCCCCCTTGCCGATGTCCCCAGTGCCAGTGTCCCTGGCACCCCCTGTCCCCAGCATGGATGTCCCTGCCCTGGATGCCGGCAGTGCAGAGCTGCAATGCCCTGGCCCCACTGTGACACCCATCCCCACAGGCGTGTCCCCGGGTCCCCGCGCCCGCCCTGCCTGCCTTCCCCACCGCTGCCGAGGAGGACGATGGCGCTGACGCCGAGCTGGACACCCAGGCGATGGTTCGGGCCCAGAACCAGAAGAAGAAGAAATCCGGGGGCTTCCAGTCCATGGGTGCGTGTGGGGCAGGGGACAGCTGTCCCTGGGATGGGGACTGTCCCCTCCTACCCACGCCCCCTCACCTGTCCCTGTCCCTTCAGGCCTCAGCTACCCTGTCTTCAAGGGCATCATGAAGAAGGGCTACAAGGTGCCCACCCCCATCCAGAGGAAGGTGAGCGTGGGGGGCGGTGGGTCCCCTCCCCGAGGGGTGGCGGGGGGGCGGTGGCAGTGACGGTGATGGCACTGTGTCACAGACCATCCCCGCCATCCTGCGCGGCCGGGACGTGGTGGCAATGGCACGGACGGGCAGCGGGAAGACGGCCTGTTTCCTCATCCCCATGTTCGAGCGGCTCAAGGCACCCAGCCAGGCCGGGGCACGTGCCCTCATCCTCTCGCCCACCCGGGAGCTGGCCCTGCAGACCCTCAAGTTCACCAAGGAGGTACAGGGGAGAGAAGGGGCGAGTGGGGACAATGGGAGCGATGGGTTTGGTTTCCAACATGCTTCTTTCTCACCCTTAAGCTGGGCAAGTTCACAGGCTTGAAGACAGCCTTGATCCTGGGAGGAGACAAGTAAGCTGTCCCTGTGTCCCCCACCGGTCCCTGCTTCCCTAAAACCTCCCCAAAACCTGGTGAGGGGCTGAGCTGCCCTGTGCCACTCCAGCCTCTCCCCTCTCTCACAGGATGGAGGACCAGTTTGCTGCCCTGCATGAGAACCCAGACATGTGAGTGGGGCACAGGGAGGGGACCTGGTGGGGAAATGGCCCCTGGAAATGATATCTCCTCTCTAGGGATATCACTGATATTTAGAGCCAGTGTGCCTGAGGGATGTGTCCTGACGGCCTTGGTGTCTCCCTTGGAGCATCTTCCTGCGGAACTTCTTTGGGTTGGATTTGGGATCTGCTCCCAGCATGGGGTGGGGACACTGTCACCTCCCCAGTCCTGTCACCACATCTGTCCCCACAGAATCATCGCCACCCCCGGGCGCCTGGTGCACGTGGCAGTGGAGATGAAGCTGAAGCTGCACACTGTGGAGTACGTGGTGTTCGACGAGGCCGACAGGTCAGTGGGGCACAGGGGGGTCCCGAGGCTGGCAGTGTCCCCATATGTGTCCCTGCAGTGGCAGTGAGGGACCTGCCACATCCCACGTCCCCTGCCCTGCAGGCTCTTCGAGATGGGCTTTGCTGAGCAGCTCCATGAGATCATTGCCCGGCTCCCAGACTGCCACCAGACCGTCCTCTTCTCCGCCACACTGCCCAAGCTGCTCGTCGAGTTCGCCCGGGCCGGTGAGGAGCAGGGGGCAGGTGGCACTGGAGGAGCCAGGGGACGGGGACACAGCACGGTCCCACAGCTGGGCTGAGCCCAGCATTGACAAAACTGAGCTGGATTAACGCTTGGTGTCTCCAAGCCCCTCAGTGGGGCTGGTCCCAGTAGCACATCCCACGTGTGACCTGTGTCCCGCGTGTCCCACATCCCACAGGCCTCACCGAGCCGATGCTGATCCGCCTGGATGTGGAGTCCAAGCTGAGCGAGCAGCTCAAGGTGAGACAGGCTTTGTGCCCGCACCTCCTACAGCCACTTGCTCCTGAGGAGGGGACAAGGGTGGCAGGGCTGGCACAGGGTGGGGCACAGGGCTGAGCGCTGCCCTCCCGTCACAGCTGGCGTTCTTCCACGTGCGCGGGGACGACAAACCGGCCGTGCTGCTCCACCTGCTCCGCAGTGTGGCGAAGCCCCAGGACCAGACCGTCGTCTTCGTGGCCACCAAGCACCACACGGAGTATCTGAAGGAGGTAAGTGGCACTTGGAGGTGCCCAGAATGTACCCCTGGGGGTGCCTAGGATACCTTTCCAGACCCACATGGGGTCTTCAGCCGTGGATATCCCTGCTGGAGCTTCTGCTACTGTTTCAGTGGCTTGAAGAAGAAATCCCAGCATATGTAACAGTGGAGGTGCTGCATTCACCTACCCCTCAAAGAGGTGGAGCACAGTGGGAGTTGGGTGTCTGAGTGGGCACCCTGGAGCCTCAGGCCCTGTCTGTTGGCTGAGGGCACATGCCCAGGTGGGATCCCGTCTCTCTTCCTCCCCTTCCCCAGCTGCTGACAGCACAGGGCATCCGCTGCACCCACATCTACAGCTCTCTGGACCAGACCGCCCGCAAGATCAACATCGCCAAGTTCTCCCAGGGCAAGTGCCCGGTGCTGCTGGTCACTGACGTGGCCGCCCGCGGGCTGGACATCCCCATGCTGGACAACGTCATCAACTTCAGCTTCCCCGCCAAGGCCAAGCTGTTCCTGCATCGTGTCGGTGGGTGCCAGTGCCCCACACAGGGTCCTGGGGGTCCCTCAGGGTGATGGGGAGGGTGTGAGTGGGCTGTGCCTTGTCCCCTGTTTTCCCCATCCTTGTGGCCTGCTGAGCTGGCACTGGTGTCCCTGGCTTGGGGCAGGAGGTCACCAAGTCATGACAACAGGGGACAGGCTGGAGACAAAGCAGTGTCAGGAGTGTCCCCGATGTCCCAGTTGGACTGTGGGAGCTCTTGGGGGCAGAGCTGGCACCTTCTCTTTAGGATGGCACTGTGGTGGGCTCCTTTTTGCCCCTTCCCTAGCCTTGCCCACCCAGTAAATGTCATGTGCATGAGCTCCCAGGGACACCAGTGGGTCCTTATCTGGGTGGGGACAGGCTGGGCTGGCACGAGGTCTGGTTTCCCACTCTCCTCCTCCCCTTGCCAGGTCGCGTGGCCCGAGCTGGCCGGAGTGGCACTGCCTACTCACTGGTGGCTCCTGATGAGATGCCCTATGTCTTCGACCTGCACCTCTTCCTGGGACGCCCGCTCGTCCTCGCCGGAACCCAGGAGATGCCCGCTGGTGAGGCAGGCAGTGGCTGCATGGCCAAGCTGAGACAGTGGCCACGGGGCCGCTGGGGCATTACCTTTGGCCAGTGCTGGAGTCTGTGGTCCTATGGTTGGCCCTCACACAGAGGAGCGATGCGGAAAACAGGGTGTTGGGGGTGCTGATTGAGCACTGCCGAGCTCCCTGGGGCTGCTCTGATAAATGCAGGGTGGGTGCTGGGGAGGTGACACGGTGTCCCCTGTGCTACAGACGCTGGTGGGGTCCTGGGCCGTGTCCCCCAGAGCCTGGTGGATGATGAGGAGTGCCTGCTGCTGACAGACCATGAGGGCTCGCTGGAGCTGCGCAGCCTGCGCCGCGTCGCCGACAATGCCCAGAAGCAGTACCTGCGCTCCCGGCCCGGCCCCTCGCCTGAGTCCATCAAGAGGGCCAAGGACCTGGATGTGTCCCAGCTGGGCATGCACCCGCTCTTCAGTGAGTGCCTCGGGGGTGCTGAGAGAGGGGACCCCGTTGCCTTTGCCAGGGAACTGATCTGTGCCACTCTCCGTGCCCGCCTTCCCCAGGCACTCGCTTCGAAGACACTGAGCTGGAGAGGCTGAAGTTCGTGGACAGCATTAAAACCTACAAGTCCAAGGCAGTGAGTTGAGATGCCTGGGTTTGGGTGGGAGGGAAGGTCCATGTGGCTCACTGGGAATCATCCTCCCACCCTGGGCGACAGACCATCTTCGAGATCAACGCCACATCCCGGACGCCGGCCAGCACCGTCATGAGGTCCAAGCGGCGCCACGACAGTGCCCTGATCGAGAAGTTCCAGCGTGGGCAGCAGGAGAAGCGGGCAGCAGCACTCAAAGGGCAGTGCCCCACCCCGCCTGGGCCCCAGGATGGGGAAGGAGAAGGAGAGCAAGAAGACCTCCAGGTAACAGGGTCATGGACAGAGGAGCTGCTGCAGAGTGGCTTTGGTCCGGTGATGGCAGCAAAATTGTGCCCCCAAAATGTGCTATGGCTTGGGGGTGGTGCACAGACTTGCAGGGATGTTGGGGGGGTTGTGGCTCCCCCAACCCCTCCACTGTCCCCATGCAGGATGTGTTCTCTGATGTGGTGGGCCAGAAGCGAAAACGGGGCCGAGGGGGAGAAGATGGTCCCAGGAAAAAGCCACAGCAGCCGGCACAGCAGGTCGAGGACTTCTACATCCCATACCGGCCCAAGGACTTTGAGAGCGAGCGGGGGTGAGTTTAGGGGGGGGGGTTCCTGCTCCTGTCCTGTCCCAGCCTGTGCAGGGGCCACTCTCATGACCCCCCTTGCAGGCTGAGTGTGGGCGGCGAGGGCAGCGCCTTCGAGCAGCAGGCGGCCGGGGCCGTCCTGGACCTCATGGGCGACGAGAACCACAACCTCAACAGGAGCAAGCAGCTGCTCAAGTGGTGAGTGGGGTCTAGCCATGGGCTGGGGGCAGAATTAGGGCTGGGGGTCCCACCACCTGGTCTCACCGCACTCCCCTCTCTCGCAGGGACCGCAAGAAGAAGCGGTTTGTGGGGCAGACAGGCCAGGAGGACAAGAAGAAGGTGCGGACAGAGAGTGGGCGCTACATCAGCAGCTCCTACAAGAACAACCTGTATCCTGCCTGTGGGTGCTGCTGCCTGGCTGGGGGCTGGGGGCTGGGGGAGTGGGACTGGACCCACTGGCAGCTGCGTGGCATTGGACCCTGCTCCTGCGGATCCATCCCCTGCCAGGGCAGGGGCCGGGAAGGGAGAACAATCAGACACCACAGCAGCTCAAGTGAGGAGAGTCTCCACACATTCCCTTAACCTGCCCATCCCAGCTATGAGAAGTGGAAGCAGAAGTACAAGGTTGACGAGCGGGATGAGGATGACGAAGGCCAGCACAGCAGGGAGCAGTTCAGAGGGAAGCACAGGCGCGGGCACGGTGAGTACCCAGAGCAAGTGACGGAGCCCCACATCACCCCCCCCGGCTCTGCCCCCCGCCCTGAGCGTGGCCATGTCACTCCACAGGGCCCACACAGCCCCCGGCCCAGGGCAGGGTGCTCTCAGAGCTGAAGAACAAGCAGCAGATCCTGAAGCAGCGCAAGAAGGCGGCCAAGCAGCGGTTCCTGCAGAGTGGGGGCCTGAAGCGCCTCAAGGCCAGGAACCGGCAGCGGGTGCAGGAGCTGCGGCAAATGGCCTTCGGGCGCAGGGCGGGCACCACCAAGAAAGGCAAGCTGAGGAAGAAGATGTAGGGGAGGGGACTGTGCCCCCAACACTCTCCCCACACCTGGGCTGGGAATCAGGGAAGGAGACAGTAAAAACTTGGCTGGTTTTGCATCCCGACTCTTCTCTGACCTTGCTCCAAGCATCATGCCTGGGGTAATTCCTCCTCCCTCAGGCCACCCCCAGGCGCAGTCCTAAAACAAGTGAGTCCTGCATCTGCACAGCTGGGATGTATTTTGATGGGAGACACCTTTGGAGATACCAACAGCAGCTCCCTGTTCCTGCTCCAGAGCAGTGCCACCCCAGTGTGCCTGTGCCACAGCCGTCCACGTTGCCTCTCATCATGGAGTTAACCAGATGCGTCAGAGAGCAACCTCCATCCCCAGGGGTCCTGTGTCTCCACACTGGCCCTGGCAGCCTCTCCCTAGCCCTGGGAGCAGCCAGGTGTTCCCAGGGGCTATTCCTGGCTCCAAGACAGCCTGGCACCCCTGTGGTGCAGTGGGTGCCTGCTGATGGCACAGATGTCAGTCAGGTCCCGCAGGCAGAGCAGCAACTGCAGAGATGGGAGCCTGATGCCACAGCCATCCAGGGACACGAATGTCCCTGTGTCCCCCAACCCTGCTGCCCAGGGGAGAGGGCTGCACTGACCATGTCCAGCTGGGCCTCAGTGTCCTCCAGGGCCACATCCATGGGGATCCTGAGCCGTGCGGTGGAGAGCTGGAGGAGGTTCAGCACGGCCAGCTTGATCTGCCCCAGCAGCAGGATCTTCTGGGTGGCTGTGCTCTGGACATGGGCCCAGCAGGACTCCTAGGGAACAGAAACAAAGTATTGGCTCCCTCCCACCACTGCCCTGTGTCTTCCTGCACCCCCCAGGCCAGGATGGGGGACCCAGGAGTCCTGGCTGTGGTGTATCTCCCCATGCAGAGCTGCTACTTTCTGGGCACGTGTGGGGACCCTTAACTCAGCCTAGGGGGTGGAACCCAGCATACCACCACCACTTTGGGCATCTCCCCTCTGCAGACACCAGGGGTCTGTGCTTTCCCTTGGTCACCCCATATCCCCTCTTACCCACTGGAGCACTTCTTGGCGGGCGGCCTCCAGGCGCCTGTGGAGCTGGGCCAGCTCATTGTTGGTGCTCAGGAGCTCAGTGCTCATCTCCTCCTGGTACTGCTGGAGCCGTGCCCTGCCCTGGGCCAGCTGCTCCTGCCCAGCTTCTGCCTCCTGTGCCAGGGCTGCCCGTGCCTCCGCCAGCACCCCAAAATGCGCCAGCATGGCTGGCACATCCTGGAACTGGGCAGTGGGAGGTGGGGCTGAGAGGCTGCGGGAGCTGCTGCCCTGGACAGGGCTGGCCCCCACCACAAGGTGGCTCCGCAGGGCTCACCTGCCCCATGCTGGCCAGCGCGTCCCGCAGGTAGTCCCCGAAGCAGCGGAGGCTCTGCAGGCGCCGGGCCAGGCGCTCCCTGTGCTGCAGGAGCCCCTCGAGCTCCCGGTGCAGGCGGGCGGCCTCGGCCCCATGGGCCACCGCCCGTGCCCGCTCCTGGCCCGCCCTCCGCTCCCACCTCGCCGCCGCAGCCTGTGGGGCGGGACGGGGTCAGCGCGGCCCCCGCGGCCAGCCCAGCCCCGGCCCCCGCCCTGGCACCTTCAGGAAGGCGTCGAATTTGAGGGCGACATCCCGCAGCTCCTCTTCCCTCCGGGCCAGCTGCTCCCGGCGTTGTGCCAGACGCTCCATCCTCCGCCGAAACTCCTGCGGGACAAACCGGGTGAAAGCATCACGCTGTGCTGGCGCACCCGAGGCAGGGGTGGGTGCCCGCCCGGGGACAGCTGGGGACATGCCGGCTCTCTGCTCGTCCCCAGGGCACGCCACAACCCCTGGGGAGGGGGAACACGGCGGGCTGGGGCCGCCCTTACCTCCCGCTGGCTCTGCAGCTCCTGCTCCACCTCTGCCACCTCCCGCCTCTTCAGCAGCACGCGAGTGGAGGGCATCAGAGTGGCTGCATCCCGCGCTGGCACCGTCCTGCCATGGGCTGCACGGAGCTCAGCATGGCTGGAGGGAAAAGAGAACCCGGGCAGGGGCATCTGCCATCGTGGCATGGGCAGGACCCCCATGGACCACCACTGCCTGCAGAGCCTGGCCACCCCCCGCGAGTGCAGAGACCCCACAGGGTTATCTCTACCTGCATTTGGGTTCTTACCCACCCTCGTTCCTGCCCATCCCTCCTGCTTCAGCCTCCCCCCACCTGGAGACCCCCAGCGCCAGCGCTGCCCCCCAGGGAAGGACAAGTCACAGCACAACCTCTGGTTAGACCCTGGCAAATCCCCCTGCCTCCTCCCAGCCCACAGCTGGGGTGCCCTCCTCCCCAGGGACACAGCACCCACACCCAGTGACACCCACCTTGGCAGCGGCAACACAAACCGAGACCCTCGGGGACACAGGACATGCTGGCCCCATCACCAACCCCTTGCTCTGCTCCAGCCAGCAGTGCCCACCGTGGGAGCAGCTGCCCGTCCCCGGGAGGACAGAGGGGTCTCACTCACAGCAGCAGCCGTAGCTTGTCCTGGAAAGCCGCACGCAAATGCTCCTCCAGGTCCTCCGAGTCCATCTCGGCCGGGGTCTCCTCCTCGCCCCGGGGCCTGTGGAGGAGCTGGGAGCGGGGCAGACGAGATGGCAGCAGCACACAACACTGTTGCCAGGGGCAGCCAGAGGCTCCTGCAGCTCCCTGGGATTTTCCTGGCATGGCTCTGAGCGTCGCTGTGAGGGTTCAGTGCTGGGCACCGGGAATGCACCAGGGCTGCCTGGGGACAGCTGCAGGCGGGTCCCACCCTCAGCCCTCTAACCACAGTTCACACTCACACTCCATTCCCTCCAGCCCTCAGATCCTGCTCCAGCCCCTCAGAACTCTCTGTTTGGGTTCCACAGCCCTTCAGAGACCACTGTGCACAGCCAGACCCCAACCACCATCCCACCAAGTGCTCAGGTGTCCCCACCCCTCTGTGCCCCCAAATTCACACTGTTCTTACATCCCAGGGATGGCTCAGCCCCCCTGACTTCACCAGTGCCCACACTGCCCCTCCCCACATGCCCCAGGAGTGCTTCCTTTCCACTCCATGTGCCATTAGATTCCTTTGATCCCCATGTGAGTGCTCATGCCCCCCCCATTAACCTGCACACACAGACCCCCTGTGTGCACTCCCTCCCTCCTCCATCACTCTACACACTCTCACACCACTCCCCACTTTAGTTTACTCCTGTCCCCTCTTGCAGAGTCCTCTGCTCCCCTATCCCACCCCACACTCTGCTCCATTTGGCCATTCCCATGAGTGTGTTGATCCCCCCACTCCCTCCATGCACACTCAGATCCTTCCCTGCTCCCCTCTGTGCCTTTTCACCCTTCCCTTTACCCCGCAGGGTGCTCAGACTGGACCAGTCCCTGCACCCTTCCTGCACATCCCAACCCTCTGTCATGCACCCCACAACTCCCGTGATCCCCTCTGTGTGGATCCTGCTTCCCTCTTTCCCTCCCTGTATAAGTTCTCTCCATGCTTTCCATCATGCTTTCCATGCCTTTCCACCAGGCATCCCCCTTAAAGCCACCCTGCAAGGAACAGACTAACTCCCGACTCAGACACAGAGCAACATTTCAGACAGAATAGGGGAAAAAATATTTATAATAAAAACAATTCAGCCTCCCCAGAGTCAGCATCAGCCAGGTCCTGCCTGCACACTTGTTTCTTCCCTTATCCCAGGACCACTGTGGCCCTGTGGTGACTTTCCCCATCCCAGCACTGCTCATGGGGACTGAGCCAGAATCCCACGCTGGAATTCGAGTCCGTCACAGGCACCAAGGTGAGTGGGTTACTGTTCCCATGCTCTGCCTGTGCTGGGTGTCACCTTGTTTTAAGGACACCCAAGACAAAGAGGAACACGAAAAGAGAAGAGAAACAGAGAAACATGGCTGGGGAAGGACGGAGTGAAACTGTGGAAGGGGCAAGTGGAGAAAGGAGTGGGAAGGCTCTGACTGAACTGGCCTGTCGCAGGACACCGACAGCCTGTGCTCAGCCACACGCAAATGAGGACGTGCTTGATGCTGGATTCCAGCTGGAGCTCCATGTGCTTCCTCAAGGAGGGATGGAAGTTATGAGCCTCGTGTCTCTTCTCCCCTTGCTTCCTGTAGAGACACTCTGCCGTGCAGCTCTCCATCGTCACCTGTGCAAGGCACAGACCAGCAGCATCTCAGCTACAGCCAACAGGCAACAGGAACTCCTCCCTCCCTGGCAGATGCTCCAGGAAGACCCACAGCTTAGCAGGGAGCAGGTGGCTCTGCCCCAGGGCTCACCTTCCATGAGGTAGTTCAGATAAGCAGCCTGGGCACTGTTCCCATCGACCAACGCCATCACCTCCTGCTTGGTGCAGCTGCTCGTGGCCTCCTCATCCCCCTTCCCCTCCTCGTCATCTTCAGAGTCCACCAGCACTAAGACATCACCTGAGTCCGAATGCCTGGGAACAGCAGAGCACGTGGAGGTGGGCTGAAAGGCTGAGGAGAGCCTGTTCCCTGCCCTTCAGGAAGGCAGACTAGTGAGGCCACGCAGGACTGGGCTGAGGAATGTCAACACTCACCTGAACGCAGCACCTGAATGGGACAGAAGGGAAAGGCAGGGTTAGAAACCATCCCCCTTGGGCAGTGCTACTGGTTTTATTGGGCTGCACAACCCCTGCCAGTCCTGTCTCCATGTCTGTGCCTCCACGTGGAGCTGCCAGCAACCGGACAGTCCCCACGCAAAGGTACAGACACAAAGGTGACCTGTCCACACATGCAACCCTGACTGACTCCAGAATACCTGGAGGGACAGGCAGGTTAGGAATAAACCAGGAAGGAGGAACCAATCCCTACCTCTCAGGCACAGGAGGGGATTGTAGTACAAGACAACCCCGGTAACGGTGAGAATACCCAGGAGGGACAGGACCACCACAGCACCCACGATCCCAACAATGTTCACTGGCTCTGTGGAGAGGGGACATAGGCTTGTCACCAGGATACAGATGGATGAAGAATTCCCAGTGCAAGTCAAAGAGCAGGTTCTCAGTGGCAAATGTGGTGTGTCCCCACCCCCTCCCGACTCCCTGCCACGGCAGCCCCACTCACCCTTCACCGTGAGGCAGACGAAGAGCTCCCTCAGCCCCACGGGGTTCTGGGCCTTGCAGACATAGCAGCCCCCGTCGGTGTCCTGGGAGCAGTTCTGGATGGTGAGCCTGGACACGTTGCCCTCCTGGGTGATGAGGAACCTCCCTCCAGGCTGGATCTCCACCTCTGGCTGGGTGATGTCCCGCAGCCAGCTGATCCGTGCCGCCGGCGTGCTCTCGGTCACACGGCACGTCAGGGTCACGTTGTCACCCACAAAGCAGGTCTTGGGGGGCTCTGACTCCAGTGAAGGGATTTCTGAACAGCCCAAGGGGAAAAAGAAAAGACAAACAGGAGTCAAGGAGGGAATGGAGGCAATTAACATAACAAGCAATCAGCCATCTGACT
Organism: Corapipo altera; assembly: GCF_003945725.1. NCBI lineage: Eukaryota > Metazoa > Chordata > Aves > Passeriformes > Pipridae > Corapipo > Corapipo altera. Next base: position 1,601,721 of record NW_020884941.1, read on the forward strand.
GATTAATAATCATTAACAGAAGGGAGCCAGGCAGGAGTCTGGCAGGTAAGCACTGTGGGTTCAGCATTCAGTTCACTCAGGAGCCTCCTGAGCAGTGACCTGAGCAGCTTCCATGGCGCTCAGTCCCTTCTGACACCTGTCTTTATATCCCCAGGGAAGAATGGTCTGAGGGTAGCCAGAGGGAAGATGGCAGAGAGGAGAAAGGCAGCCCAGGAAGTTTCCTTGGGATCAGAAGAGCTCTTGTGAAGCCCTGACAACCCCTGGGAGATAAATACAGCCTAGGTTCTCAAAAGCCACTTTAGACAGATCCCTAAAATGCCTGAAGGAGTCTGGGGGCACACACGACCCTTCTGTATCCCCCACCCTACTGAACTTAATCTCAACCTGAGCAAGGCACTAAAACCAGCTTTCACTTTCACACAGGCACGTGCAAAAGCTTTCCACAGGTAAAACCCTGCTGTGCTGAGATTTGGGTTCCCTGAAGGTGGACCCAAAACACAGTTCACCTGCAACTATGTCATGATGGATCTCAGCTGCAGGATGTCTGTGCCTTATGCTGTCACCTCTGCACAAGCCAAGCCCTGCCATGCTGCCTCCTGGCTTCCCTGACCACCTCAGTGCTCCAGAGGGCAGGGAACGACTGGAGTACCCACCTGCCCAACTGTTAGCAGGCAAATTAACAGTTAATGAGGCAGCAAATCAACTCACTTATCTCCACAGTGCACGAAGGCTGCTCCTGCCTGACCACATGGTTGCCGACACACTTGAAGACTTTGCGGTGGGAGAGGTGGGAGCTGTTCAGTGTCTCCACATGGGTGTCCGAGGAGTTCGTGGAGCTGATGACCCAGCTGGAGTTCTCCAGATCATGCCCCTCTTCTCTCCAGTGCAGGGTGGGGTGGGGGTAGCCCCCAGGCCAGCTGCAAAACAGCTGCAGCATCAGCCCCGACGAGGAGGTCTCAGCCCAGCACTTTGGGGTTGACTGTGGTGCATCTGTCAGCAAGAACAGCACACGGTCACAAACACTTCCAGGTCACAGCTCTCAGCATCCCAGGGTTGGGACTCTAGCAAATGTTCATTTGTCACCATTCCCCTTGAAAATCTTCCTGGTTTGCCTGCTAGTCTTGTTACCTGACCCGTGTCCCACAGTCCCAGGGGAGCACAGCTCTGGGTGACAGATGACAGGGACCAAGAAGGGGCTGTCACAGCCCCCACAGCCAAGCCTTGAGGGAGGAAAAGAATCACTGCCACAGCTTTATCCAATGGAAAATTGGATAAACACCTAAAAATGCAGTGGGAGAAGGAAAACTCCACACTGCCCTGGTCCTCATGTCACAGCTACAAGGGGGTCACACCGACACGAACTCTTTGGGAACAAGGTTTTGCCTCTCCCTGTCATTGATACAAGCACACAATCCACCTCAGCACAAGAAAGAACTGCCCAGGGAGGGTGTGGACCCTCCCTCTCTGGAGACATTCCAAACCCATTCCAAATGAGTTCCTGTGTCACCTGCTGCAGGTGACCCTGCCTTCGCAAGGGGGTTGGACTGGGTGATCTGCAGAGGTCCCCTCCAACCCTAACAATCCTGTGATTTCCCAAGGGAACATGGAAAACATCAGGGCTGTCGCCCAGGGACAAGTAACCAGTTTCTCAGAGCCACCAGCCCATCCCTGGCTGTTCCTGGCTACGAGGAGCTCTGCCCACAGGGACCCTGGTGACTCCAGGGTCAGTGACAATGAGGCCAAACCAGGCGTGCTCCCCTCCTTCCTGACACCTCTGGCAGCAAGCAGTGGGGACAAACTCCAGCCAAGAACACAGGTAGGGCAGGTCCTTGTTGGCCTTGTGCCAGGGCCACTTCCCAACCATGGAGAGGTATGTTATTAAACACAGGAATACCTACGGGAGCGGGTCAGAAGCCAACACAGAGAGTCAAGTGCAGTCCCCTCAGGCAGGGCAGAGCAGGGCTCACGTTTCAGGCACAGTCCCATCTGCTCCTTCCACACACAGATCCACACAGATGTGCTTGGTTAACAGCCACAAAGATCCTGGACTCTGATCCAGGCAGATTTAACACACCATGCCCCTGCGTGTGCCTAACCCAGCGCTGAACAAAACCCCACTGAGAGATGAGACCAAAGCAAGCCCCACACCAGGTCTGCATCCCCAATGAGGTTGCAGAGGGATGCCTGAGGTTTATTTTGGGAAGCATTTATTCAAGTGACTTTCAAATGACATGATTAAAAAAAAAAAAACAACATCATGGCAAACCCCCAGGTGAGCTATAAGAACATACCTTCCTGGGGCTTGGCTCTCCAGGAACTATATACACACATCTCAGGTGATCTTTGAAACCACCCAGCTCTGGCAAGAAAGTTCTCTGCAACACCTCCTCTGTCCCAGCTCTGGAGAGGATCATAACTGATCCCAAATCCTGGTCTGGTCAATAGAGCAACCTGTCAGTTTGAACCAGCAGAAAGTGCCCCACATCAAGGTGGACACAGTCCTTCCAGGACACCGGGGTGCACACATCCCTTCCGGGACCTCCACGTGGACACAGCCCTTCCAGGACGTCCACATGGACACAGCCCTTCCAGGATGTCCAGCCAGAGCTGCACTTTTTGGCCTGGCCCCAGGAACACACCTCCTGAAGCCACCAGCTTTACATCCTGAACTTCCAGGCTCTCCCAGTACAACTCTGTCTAAACATAACAGAGATCTGCTCCCCAAACATAAACAAACCAAAAACTTAAAAACCTCCACCCCCCCCACCATAAAACCGCACAAACCACCGGCAAAAAGGACCTGTTGTTTGACCCACAGAAGAGCCAACAGTGCTTGTATCAAACCACACACAGACACGCCAAGGAATCCCTGGGAGGTGTGGAACTACACGTCTCCTTCACACCAGGTGCTTCCCATCCAAAACAAACACAGAACCGCAGCTCAAGGCAGGGCTGCACCTTTGTCCTGTCACTACAATGTTTACTCTACTGCTTGGGGGGGTTTTTAAGTGCAGTTTTAAACAAAAAGAGAACTTTTGGGTACTACCCATGGGACGGGTTGAAGACTGCCAGCTGCTAACTCCCACACAAAGCCCCTACAGGTCCCAGGAGGTTGGTTTACAGCGGTGACAAGTCTGTGTCCAAAAAGGTTCACTCCAGCCCAAGCTAAGTTGTTTATGGGTATTCCAGTGTTCCACATCACCTTTGTCATGGCTGGAAATTAGTTGGCACATTCATTCCAGGCTAATAAACGAAGTTCAGAGTGCAGCACCAACACCTGGCACATCATAACTACAGTTTGCTCCTGAGTGTTTTGCCCCAGTGCTCCAGATTTGGGGCTCCCACCTCCTAAGACCCATGCCCACGTATATATTCCCTGAAGCAGTGTGGGGTTTGATTCCTTCACTCCAGACCTCTGTGCGACCTTTCACACCCCATCTGAATGTTCCTTGCTGCAGGAAGGAAATTTTTAATCCTGTAAACTTTCAGAGATTTAATCTGTACAAAACAGGTACAACATTTACATACACGGAGAAGGAAGGAACACCCCGAAGGCAAACAGCAAACAGGTCACACATGGCAGGTGCTGACAGAAAGAGCAAGAACAAGGGGCCAAGAGGGCACAGAGGGTCAGTGAAACAGGCAAACTGGCAGTGGATTTTCCTCCTTCTCAATCCTGAAGTGACCAGGAGTGGCACCAGCCACAGGACCTGTGCTCCCTGCTAATCTGGAGGGGGCTGTTTCCATGGAATACGTGAGGAATCCAGGCAAGATAAAGCTCCCTGGCAGAAGCAGGAAGGACCTGCAGCAGCTGTAAGCAAACTAATCCACCTGAGTACACTCCAGCCCGAACTTCCACACGTGCTCTGAAGATTTCTGAGAATGAATGAACCAAATAGAGATGGAAATGGAAGAGAGCACCAAAAGGCACAACAGGGCTGAAGGAATAGCCTGTGCTGATAACAGGGGCAGTTCCAGGACAATATTGCCAGCAATAAATCCAAGGAATGTGGTGCTTCCATTGAGAGCAGAAGGCTGCCCTGTAAGACTCGACAACTGGGGACCCTCCATTCTCCCACCAAAACCATGGCACAGCACATCTACTTCCAACATGTATTCCAATCAAGGGAAAAAAAGACAGTGAGCAGCAGCGCCATCCTAAAGTTTATGAAGGCTCAAGTCAGCCAGATTCTGAGGCAAAAGGAACAGCTACACCCTGGAACATGCTACAGGGAAAGATCTACCCAAAAACTTATCACCAGCAATGAAGAAGAACTGAAGAGACACAGTGAGGACTTAACAGCTGGCATTGCACACACCTGATCTGTGACAGGCCATCTGGACTCATGTTTTGGTGCTCGTAAGTGGATGTGAGAGAGATTTTGCACGATAAACCCACCTTGTGCCTTTTTTATATTATTTTTCCACCTGTGCCAGACAGATTTGGGGACCTGCAAGACCGAGGGGAGGAGGTTCAGTCAGTGGGACTGACTTACTGGCTACCAGGAGCTGGACCCTGTGCTCGTGGTCCGTCTTGTTCAGCACTTCCCTGCAGGTGTAGTTGCCTTCGTCCTGCACTCGCAGCCCCGAGATGCTCAGGGAGCTGTTGTTGACCAGGGAAAAGCGGACGTCCGGGGGTAAGGAGAGCCTCGAGGAGAAGAGAGGCGGGAAGGAGTGCGGGTCCCCTTGGAACCAGGTCACCTCGGTTGCCTCTTTGGAGACGTTGCGGCATAAGAGGAGGATGCTTCCTCCGACCTGCCCAAACACCACTTCATCTGTTCCTGGAAAAGAGAAGGGACAGTGTTAGGGATGTAGGGAAGGGGCGAAGTTGCCTTCTGTCAGCAAAGACCAGGATATCTGATATACATCAACGCTTTGAGGTGCTTGTTAGGGGACTGCTGAGGGATCTCCAAGGTGACCAAAAACATCCAGCACAGACACAAGATTAGGAAAAGGGACACAGCTCCCTGCTCCCCTCCCCTCAGCCCGTGCTACCTGCGGCCTCCCTGCGCGGCACCAGCCTCCAGACGCAAAGGGCGAGGAAGAACCGTACCGGCGGCGTCCCGCCGGGGAGCTGCATGGCTGTGTGCCGCTGCCACAGTCCCGCGGAGGCGGTGCCGCCCGACCTCCACCCCGGCGAGCGGGCAGGGCAGGGAGAGCGGGCGGACCCGTCCGGGGGGACCCGCCCGCCCGCCGGGGCCCGTGAGGGGGTCGCGGATCAGCTCCCGCCGCTCCAGCACCGCCATCTTGAGCACCCGCCATCTTGGGCGCCCCCCCGGCCCCGCCCGCCATCTTGGGGTCACCTCACGCCCCCCCGGCCATGTCGGGCGGACCCCTCAGGGCGGCGCGGGGCCGGGGCGTTGCCCTCAGGTGCCGCCCATGGACCGGGAATGTTTAACACAAGGAGAATGGCGTTTCCTGAGGGCAAAACCAAGTGGGTAAGCGAACCCCACGTCCGGAGAGCTTCTGTAATTCACCCTCTTAGAGACACCCCACAGGCAGTGCAGCGTGAAGAACAGTGATAAAAGATCACCCCTCTGTGTAACCCCGCTGCAAGACCTGTAAAGCATTCAGGTATCTTTTAGGTTTCTCCAGAACATGTTACACCTGGGGAAGGCACGTGGCCATCACATAGAGCGCTCAAACCCCACGGGGTTGCCCCGCTGGGCCCTGGCACATTAATTATTAATTAACCTAATTAGCGGCAGGGGCGGCAGGGCTGCCCCAGGTAACCGGAGCTCGAGTCCCGCTTCCCTGGGCGGCACGGCCTGCTGCGGCCCCGTCCCGCCGGGGGGCGCCATAGAGCTGGAGTGGGGGGGGCCAGCGGTGCGTCTTCACCAATGGGAGCGGAGCGCGGCGGCGTCTCCGCCAATGGGCGCGGGGGGCGGGCAGCGCGGAGCCGCCGCCGCAGCCGCCGCAGCCGTCGCAGTCACAACCACAGCCATGCCGGTGGACCTGGGGCAGTGGGACGGGCCGCTGAGCCTCGCCGAGGTGGAGCAGAAGCCGGCGCAGCCGCTGCGGGTCAAGTATGGCTCCGTTGAGATCGACGAGCTGGGCAAGGTGCTCACGCCCACTCAGGTGAGCAGCGCCCGGCCCCCCGCTCGGGGGGGTGCCGCAGCAAAATGGCGGGAGGCGGCCGGGCCTCTTGCGCCGTCTCTGCGGCAGCTCCGGCCGGAGCTTCACCTGGTGCGGGGGGACAGAGAGGGGCTGAGCTTTGCTGTCGACCCTGATGCAGGGACGGCCGTGCCGCGGGCAGAGGCCCGTGGCTCTCACAGCCTGGTCGAGCTGGCACGAACTTCGAACTCCTCGGATGTCGCAACCAGCGCTGGTCACAGGTGGCCCTGTCTGCAGGGCAGGTGGCTGGCGCGGGCAGCGGGGCCGGTGCTAACGCGGTCATTCCTGCAGGTCCAGCATCGCCCCACCAGCATCGAGTGGGATGGCTGCGATCCCCAGAAGCTTTACACCCTGGTTCTCACAGATCCTGATGCGCCCAGCAGGAAGGACCCAAAGTTCAGGTATGGGAGTGAGCCGGGGTTGCCTGGGGAAAATGGAACATCCCTCTTGGGCTGAGGATTAGGAGGAGTTTGGGACTGTGCTCCGCCTAAGGTGCAGCTGTGGGGCTGTGGCTTGGCATAGAAACGGTGTCCTTGCATCTCTCCTTCAGCCAGGGACAGCATGGGGAGGACCAGCTGCTCTGTCCAGGGGTGTTTGGAGATCTCTTGCAGCTGGAGCAGCACAGCATCTGCTGCTTCCTCTAATTTGGCCCATGTTTGAGTTGGAGTTAGGCTTGTGTGTGTTGGTGGTGGAGTCTTAAACCTGGGGCCAGTTCACTTTTCTCAGGTCAGCTCAGAAGCTTGTGGAACATCCACTCTTGGGGGTCAGGCCACAAGGCAGGCTGATGGAGCTGGTTTTGGCAGGTTATGCATCCCAAAGGAGCAGTACCTGCTCTGGGACCGCTGCTCTTTGGGTTTGGCAGTCCAGGAATCAGCTGTTTGTTTATCCTTCACTGACAGCCTTATGGAAAAGCAGCAGCTTGGAGTGATAAAGGGACTGTGATTGTGCCACAATCTGATTGTTCTTTGCTCTCTCCTTTAAGGGAGTGGCATCACTTCTTGGTGACCAACATGAAAGGCAACAATGTGGGCAGCGGGACCGTGATGTCAGATTATGTTGGCTCCGGGCCTCCCAAGGGAACAGGTTGGTACCTGCCTGCAGCAGTTCCCAAGCAGTGCTACACGGATCAAACACAGTGCACAAGGGTGGGGGGAAGCCAGCAGGAAACCATCCGTGCAGGATTGCCCGTGGCTGCATGAAGCCACACCCAGCAGGAGCACGTATGGAGCATATCTAGTGCATCTTCTCTAAGCTGCCTTAAGCTCCATCATCCTCAGCCTTCCGATCCTGGAGCACACGCAGGCACCTCCAGGGGTCACTTCAGAGCACACCTCGGCCCTGGAATTCCGTGTGCCCGGTGTGGTAACACTGTCCCTCCCCGCAGGGCTGCACCGCTACGTGTGGCTGGTGTACGAGCAGCCCAAGCAGCTCTCCTGCAACGAGCCCGTCCTGTCCAACCGCTCCGGGGACAAGCGAGGCAAGTTCAAGGTGGCCGCTTTCCGCAGCAAGTACGGGCTGGGGGTGCCGGTGGCGGGCACCTGCTACCAGGCAGAGTGGGATGACTACGTGCCCAAGCTCTACGAGCAGCTGTCGGGGAAGTAGGGTGTGCAGCACCCACGGCTCGGGCACGGCGCTGTAGTTTTGTTTGATTAGTGAGTTGAACCCAAGTGTCCCGCTCTGACCGCTGGGGCTGTAACCCCGTCACCGTCCCTGCTCCGTGTCCGTGTGTCCAGGCCTGTGCTGACTGCCGTGGTACAGATGATCCTAGCTAGAGCTGCTGACAGGTGTCCCTGGAAGGGCCACTCCCTCCAAACTGATCTGCTTAAGGGAAACAAAAGCCTTTGTTAATTAGTGTCAATTCAGGGTGTCTCTGCTGTCCTGGGATGGCTTTAGATGTCAGGGGTGTGGGTACAGCACCACTTCTGGGCTAGTGCTGGCTGTGGAGACTCCCTCTTCAGGAGAGGAGAGGGCGTAAGGGAAACTTTCCCTCCTCCCTCTTTTTTTTTTTTTCCCCCCTCAACCTTTGGCCAGTGCCTCCCTGTCACCGCTTCAGTAGTGAAGGTGCAGCTTGAGGGGGAGGCAGGAGCTGGTCTACACCACTTCTTCTGTTCTCTGCTGCCACTCAAAGCTGAGACCACTTTGTTTTGTTCTGTCCTGTGGTGACCTGATGTTACCCTGCTCTTTGCTCACAGTGCAATTAAAAACTTACCAAGGTGTGTGGTGTGCTTGGTTGTCTTCTTGGGGGATGAAGGGAGTGCTCAGGAGAGCAGCTGGATGTTGTAGGGCTCCTGTCCTGCTGGGAAGAGGCTGGACCCTGTACCAGGGGCTCCCCACTCCTGGAATGTGCTGATGGCTGGAGTGACACAGCTCAAAGCAGTCATGTCTTTCCATCCTTACCTACCTTTAGTCCCTGTCCCAAGGATCCCCCTGGCTCTGTGGAGGTTCCTTCCCTCTGCAGGAGCTCCATCAACCCCCCAGTCTGAACCCTGACAGCAGTTTGGCCTCCACCAGCTTTACTGACCTGAAGCCAAGTCCCAGCCAAGCTGCAGATCCCAGGTGTTTCCTGCTCCTCCAGCAGCTTTGCACTGAGGCCTGGGGGTGTGTCCTGAGTGCTTAGAGAGAAATGAGCCTTTGGTCCAGCCTGATGGCTATAAAAGAGTAAAAAAGGTGAAGACAGTGCAATTCAACTTCGTGGATCCAGGAGCCTCCCCACCTTTTTCAAGCTGCTGTCTCAAGGGTCTGCACTGACATAGTCTGACAAACAGGAATCAGGGGCCCTGTGACAACTGGGGACTCCCTAACTCCAGAAGGTGGGTGGTGTCTGCCCCAGGGCAGTTTTTCAGCTCAGGCATTAAAACATTTCAACAGGATTGATGGTTTTTCAGGAAAACATCCCCAACTACTCCAGACCAAGGCCCACAAGACTAAGGCTGGAGCAGCGCTCACGTGGGCTGATCCATCCTGGGACTGCTCAGGCTGGAAGCAGGACATGAACAAGCCACAATCCATTACCCTGAAAACCTCCACTGTCAGGAAAACGGGCTTGGAATGGAGCCCTGAGGTTCCTGCAGCACCACGCTGAGGGACACACCTGTGGAATGGGACACGTGGGGAATGTGTCACCTCCCTCTCCCCACACCTGTGCTGGGCCACGAGCCGCCCCTCCCGCAATGACACAGCCAGGCATTGTGATGAACACTTTTATTTACAAATATAATTAAAAGCTCTGACAGTTATTCATGCTCTTCCCTGGAACCTGAAAAATGTTTTTTGTTGTTTTGTTGGTTTTTTTGTCCTTTTTTTTTTGTTTTTGTTTTTGTTTTTTTTTTTTAAAGTGCATGCAAAAGAAGTAAAGCCTTTTTTTTTTCTCTTTTTATTGTAAGAAAATACACAGTTTGAAAGTGTGAATAATGCAATATTTATGACCAAGATCATGGGGTTGGGGGTGGACTTGGGGGAGGAACAAAAAAAAAAAAACAAAACAAAAAACAAAACAAACAAACGAACAGAAAAAAAACAACCCCAAAAAATAAAAGAGAAACTCAAAAGGGCTGGGATGATCTAACAGACAGTGTTGAGCTCCGGAACGGAACTGGAGAGTGGGGGGTGGCTGGAGCAGGAGGGAGCTGGGGGGGGGGAAAGAAGTAAAAAAATTTCTGATCAGAGAAACAGTTAAAATACAATATGAAAATAAGTAAAAGCTCTCCTTAAATTCCTTCTATACACAAAATACACGATTTGACAAAGCCCAATTTGTGCTACTGGGATCCTGTGGGCTCATTTAAGTGTATTCACATTCTCTGCGACAGCAGAAAATGATTATGATACAATCAAGAATATGCCGAGGGGGGCGAGGGCTCGTCCCTGCTGCCCCTGGCATGGTTCTCCTAAAAATCACCACGTCGTCGCCCGCCCCTCCCCACCCCCAAAAAAGTAATAATATGTCACCACTGATATGTACAGCACGATTAGGTTTTTTTTTTTCTTTTTCTGTAAAATGTATCAAATTTTTTTTTTTCAATCTTTAATAAAATTTTTTTTTTATTATTTAATTATTCCTGATGAATAAATACCAAAAAAATAAAAATAAAATAAAATTATGCAGCAGCTAGTTAAGGTAAGGCTGCGGATTCAGTCTCTCTCCCCCTGGGATCGTAGATATCTTTTAATTATTAATATTTTTTTTTGCTTTTACTTTCATTGATTGGTGGTAAAATGAGTGATTGCTCAAAAGCAACATACATCCACTTGAGTTTTTTTTTTTTTTTTTTTTTTTTTTTTTTTTTTTTTTCTCCATTAAAATTGTCTCCAAAGTTTTCACTGAAACATTTTTAATCATTGCACAGAGACATCAATACTGTGACATACTATGGAAAAGACTGCCAGGAGCTGTCCTGCACCGGGACGTGACGGGGGAAAGGGGCCCCTGATGGAGTAAGAATATACAGGCACTGGTCCGACACGATGTCAGTAAGAGAGACAGAAAGAGAGAGAGCACGCCCGTCAACATGGGGAATGTTGGGTTTGCAAGTTTTATCCTTACTTGGTTTGCTTTTTATCGGTTTTGCTTTTTTTAAATGGCAAAGAAATTTAACCTCATCTATAGTCCTCCTTGGGATACTCTAATGTGACCAAATTCCCAAAGCCCATTCGCAAGCTCTCCATGTCAAACGTCTCAATCTCTCGCTCCTGCTTTTCCAACAGAAACTTGATCCTCTCGCTGCGTTCCTTCTGGAGGGCGGCGAGCTCCTCTTCGATCTGAAACGAGCACAGTCAGCAGCCCCCCAGCACAGCACCCCTGCCCCAACCCCGTGTCCCAGCCGAGCTCCAGGGACCCCCTGCGGCCTCCCCCAGGAAGGTACCTTTTGTTCCAGGTGTGCCCTGCGCAGCGACACCCGTTGCTCCAGCTTCTGGAGTTCCCTTTCGTGCTGTGCTTCTGTCTGCATCTTAATTTTGCTCTGGTACGCGTTGAGCAGCTCCATCTCCTGCTGGAGTTGCAGTCTCAGGGCTTGGCATTCCGCTTCCTGGGCCTCGTCCAGCCGTAGCTGTAAGGACATCGGGAAAACAACACTCAGACCTCCATTGGTAATCCCTCTGCTCCGACACTACTGGCATGTTGCTCTTCTTTCCCAAAGCCAGGAGCCTGTGGCATTGGGAAAATCATGAAGGAGCAGCTTCCCCACTCACAGAGGCAGAGCCTCAGGGAAGATCCAATTCTAAACCCCAGCACACGAGGGGCAGCAGGGAAACCACGCGTGTTCTGTGGGATCCTTATTCCAAGAGGGAAAGTGCCACCTGCTGCATTATTTAAACAGCTCTTATAAACACAACCATCCAGTGGCTGGAGAAGACCATCCCAGCCTGCTGTGAGGCCTGACTGTTCCCCCCTCCCAGCCCCTTGCCCAGGGACACCCACGTACCGCCTGCGAGGCCATCATCTCGTTGATGCTCTGCTCGTACTGCTCGGCCAGGATGGCGAGCTTCCGCGTCTGCTCGTCCTTCAGGCTCTTCAGAATTGTCTTGTGCTCACTCTTTGGAGTTACTTCCAGCTGGTGATTCTTCAGTGCTTTGTACTGCTTAGTTTGCACTTTGCATGTGTCCTGGAACTGCTTTTTGATCTGCATTTCCATAGCCTGCCAAGGAAGGAACGATGTGAGGAGCGCAAAGAGCTTTGGGGACGGAGAGGTTATGGTACGTCCAAATGGGTGGGGGCTGGTGAGAACCACAGCTCCTCTGTGCTGTCACCTGCAGCTCATGAGCAGGGTGTGCTTCACACAGGGACCTAACCAGGAGCACCAGCTCAGGCCCTGGCTGGGCCAGGAACAGGGCCTGCTCAGCCCTCCCCGGCCCAGGGGACTTGTGTCCTCCACCCCTGCTTCCTGCAGGTCACCCAGCCCTTCACCTGCCACCTGCCTCCCAAAATACATTTGCTTTTTCACAGCCTCCCTCCCATTCTGCTTCTGTGCCCTATGAGGAAGCCACAGATCTGAAAACTAGCAAGGGTGTGACAGTGACAGCAACCTGCCTTCTCCCTGGTGACCAGTGACAGGACCCGAGGGAACAGCTGGAGCTGTGCCAGGGAGGTCAGGATGGATACCACGAAGAGGTTCTTCCCCCAGAGGGTGGTTGGACACTGAACAGGCTCCTCAGGGCAGTAGCCATGGCCCCAAGGCTGCCAGAGCTCAAGGAGTGTTTGGACAATGCTCTCAGGCACAAAGTGGGATTGTTGGGGTATCCTGTGCAGGGCCAGGAGCTGGACTGGATGATCCATGTGGGTCCATTTGAGCTCAGGATATTCCCTGATTCTATGACATTGGGAGGAGGAAGAGGCCTCTCCTACAGGGAGCAGCTCAGAGGTCTGTGACCAACCTGCAGCTGAACTGGGGCAGTGCACAGTGCTCAGCACACCCATGTTCCTCTCTCCTCTCCTCTTAAAGCAGCACCCAACCCCTCTCCATATCGAGGTTTCCAGGCTGACACCAGTGAGGGCCTGAACAAAGCACAGCTCCTCAGAAGCAAATCCTGTAACACTTTTCTCAGAACTGGACTATTTTTACCCAGCAGCCTCAATTAGCACAGCACCTAAAAAACCCTCCCTGAGCTCTGTGCTGTCACAGCCCACAACTTCCTTATGCAGAGCAGCCCTGTGCAAAGGGAAGGGATGCAAGGGAGAGCACAGGGTGTGGAGAGCAGCGGTCCCACAGCGCAGATGAGGCAGCCAAGCACGGCAGGACAGAGGCAGGAGGAGGAGGAGGAGGAGGAGGAAGGAAAGCTTCCGGCACCTTCAGGTTCTTTGGTTGCTGCCGGAGCTCCATGAAATGCTTCCTGTGCAGCTCCCGCTCCCGCCTCTTGTTGTATTCCAGCTGGTTCTCGAGCTCAGTCTGGTGCTGCAGCCGGATCAGGTCCATGCGCAGCTTCTGCAGCGTGTGCAGCTGCCGGTACTCCAGCTCGCGCGTGGACTCGTCGTGCCGGATCAGCATCGCGTGCTCCATCTCCTTCTGCGTCCGCTTCTTGTTCAGCTCCTGCACCAGAGCACAAGGAAGGGCTCAGCAGGGACGGATTCTCCACCTGGAGATGCTGCAGTCGAGGTCACGAGGACGAGTGTCCTGGTCACTCGTCTACATGACACCGAGGACTTCGTGTGTCACCGGGGAACATAAACCCAGCAGCACCATGGAGATGCTAACAGCGACCTCCATCCACCCATCCATCCATCCATCCATCCATCCAGCAGCTCTGGGATGGCCCCAGGAGTCCCCAGCAGGTGGCACTGGGACCCCACACAAGCCCTCTGTGATTGCTGAGAATCGCAGCAGCTTTTAATAAGTACAACTCGGGGCTGGTGGCACTGACAGAGCTGACGGCTCTTGTTGCCTGGTTTAAATTCCCCTGTGCCCCTGCTTGGCACTGGAATGAGGCTTCTCCCAGATCACTTTCATGAGAATGGCCAAAGCAGTGATGAAGGGCTCCAACACCACCTCAGGTGCGAAAAAGAATAGTCCAGGTGGGTTTTGGCCCAAGGTGCAACACATTTTTAAACTGAGGACAGAACCCAAGGCTCACCGGGTTTCACAGTGTGCACTAAAGCTCTGCACAGTCCAGGATAACCCACACTGAGCTACAAACCAAGGAAGGGGGAGACACCAGTTCCCTCCTTGATAACTGCCTGTATTTCTGCCTCAATGTATCAGCCACAACCTGTGGAGCACGGAGCTGACTCCAGCTCAGTGGAGCTGTGATTCCAGCTGTACCCCTTGCTGATACTTGGAGCCCTTCACAGATGGTCTGCTGGTACATCCCAGATCCAGCCCTCAGGTTTACAACCTCACTGCTCCATGCTGGAGTCAGACAGGCACAGCAGGGTTGCCCCACACCACACACAGTGCCTGGCCTGGGAGGGCCCAGTGCTGCCTCAGCCTAATGAGCTTCTGCAGGAGAAGCAAAAAAAAAATCTAATTATTCTGAGCTGTTGCTCACACGTTGTAATCCTGTTGTGTCTCTCAGCAGCAGCACCTGCAAACAGGCACTTCAGCCCCTCTGGCTGCTACAACTGGGACAGGTTTGAGCTGAGAGGATGGGCAAGGAAACAGGGCCTGGGCTTGTCTCTGCCTTCTTGGCCATAAGGGTGTTGCACGTCTTTACATTTAAGAAAAATTTTCCCCCCACAGCCAAGATTAAAAATGAGATCATTTCCCAATGGCACAAAGGCAGCTGGGACACTGAACAGGCTGTGGCATGTTTGTCTTCACCTCAGGACAGCTCAGCCTCTCTCGAGCCCATTCCACACCTGATTTCAGTCCACACAGCATGAACACACACAGTCACTCCACTCCTCTCAAACACTTTCCCACCTGCACAAAAAGAACCTCCGTGGTTACTTAAAAATATCATGAAAGCCACATTCTGAAAGTGTTATTTACTTCAGGTTCTGATCCAGCGTATTTGAAGTAGTTAGCAGGGATTTTATTTTCAGGAAATAAACAGTCAGATCATTCTGAAAATTATTAGGTCCCTCTTTAGAGCTTAAATGCAGGAGCTCAGGGGTGTGTTCACCAGTTAAATGCCACACTAGGTAACTGAAATCTGTTCTCATCCCTGCTCTTACATGCTGTGATAGGGGTGCCCAAATCTGATTTTTCACACTCATTCATTCTCAGTGTGCCTGAGTTGAGATGTCTGGATGTGATTTGCAAAGCAGCTGAGCAGCCCCAGGCACATCTGAAGTCAAGCTCTGAACAAGTGAAAAGTATGCTGGAAAATTTGACGGTAGCAGGCCAAGTGCAATTAGACATTTTTGACCATTCCTCACTCAGTCTTCGCTAAAATACCCTCTTATTTGATAGTCTTCATCCAAAAATAACATTAATGAAGAATTCAGGTACTACAGAAAAATCTACAAGTAGCAACTCCTCCTCCAAGATAGTATTTGACCACAGGCAGTAACTAATGAGGGAAAGCAGGATGGGAATAGCTCCTCCTCAACAAACTATTGCCCCATCCCACAGCTCTCTGTGGCACAAACTGCCCTGTGCTGTGAAGGCAGCCCAAAGGATCCCCCAAAATCCAACACCTGGGAGCTCAGATGAGGCATCTGGCCCGGGGTGGGTGTCCCACATCATGTTTCTGTCTGCCAGTCAACGATGCCACCCCTCCTCAGCTAACCAAAGCAGCCACAGCTGTGTGGAACACTATTCCCCACAGCTTTTCCCCCACTTTTTTCCCAGTTCTGTCTAGCAACTGCAAACATGAAGATCTAACCTCAGTCAGCAGCTGTTTTAGAGACATCGAGCTAAAGCAGCTAAAGAAATGCTTGGAAAGGAAGTGAGGAGTGCCATACTTCCCGAATGTTCTGCTGCTCCATCTCGTGCCTCTTGATCATCGTTTTTCTCTTGAAGGAACGGCAGTTTTTGTCATAGTAGAGTCTCTGCTGGCTGAGAAGTTGGGCCTCCTCTTCAGCCTGCGTGTGCTGCAGGTTCTCTTTATGTTTGGATATCCTTTCTTGTTTCTCTTTCTTGGGCGTGCTGTGGTCCTCGTTCATTTCCTGCAGGGTCAAAACAAGGCTTCCCTCAGGATCACGGTCACACAGGGCTTGGAGGAGTCACTGGCTACATCCCTGCCATTCAAGACCCCAAAATCCTGCTACAACAACAGGTGCCAGCAGAACCAGCCCCATCACCCAGCCATGCCCAGCCCTGCTGCCTCCAGAGTTGTTATGACCCACACCAAGAGGAGGAAAATTAGCCATTAAATACGAACATTTGGGCAGTGAACAGCACAGAAAGAGGTAACACACCACTGCAGGCTCTGGCTGCCCAGGAGGGAGGACAGGTCAAACCCCTCAGGTCCCTTCCCAGCTTTACAAAGAGTCCAGTCTGGGTTTAAAGTTTTACTTCAACAGGTCTCATGCCTGTAAATCACAAAACAGGGCTCCTTGCTATTCATTTTCTCACCTTTACATTCTTAACAGCAAATTATTTTTGCAGTGTAGTGGGGACACTGTAGTTAAATAATATACTATATTTTTATACATACTTCTTTTTCTAATTCATATAGGTGATCATAGGGCTTTTAGTCAAGGGACACCAAATGGCTGCTCTGACTACTTACACCTTAAATAAAAAAAAACAGATGAGGAGAAAGGGGAAGAAGAATTCACTTCTCTGTGAAGCCCCATTTTCCCTCATCACCCTTGGTTTCAAAGATTCTGCTCTACAGCTAGTTATGAAGGCACCTCCAGCACCCTCAGAGATTCTTCTGAAAATGCTGCCAGATGGTCCCAGTTCCTGAAATTTTATTTGCTGAGCATCTAAATTTGCTTCCAAGCCTGACAGGATCCCTTAAACCCCTGGGCTGGCTCTGGTTTATCAAAACCAAAGACTGGCTTGTGTTCATTCCACACCCCTTCAGCCCTGAAAATGAGGGTTTCTTGCCTCTTTAATCTTTTCCTTGCAAAGCTTGTATTGTTTCTTCTGACTTTCTAAAAAGGTCGCCAGGTCTTTCTTTTGCTGAGCCAAAATCTGTTGCTGGAATTTCTTTTCATCTGCTGCAGCTGCCTTTGCCTGCAAGGTACAGAGAGGAAAAAAAATAACAGAGAAACAAAGGGTGAGTAGGTACAGAATCCAGCACAGATCAGTCTTGTGCTGTGTTTTCTGGTCATTCCTCCCTCACTGTGCTAAACAAAGCCATGAGCATTAAGCCACAGGAAAACTGCTTGCACTGAAAATCCATGATGGCCATATAAATGTAAGAGTTTTCTTGTGCTTCTTATCTCCCCACCGAAACCACCCCAGGAGGTACAAACCCCACTAATTCACCGCGTGGATCAACATGTTGATTTTTAAACAGAGCAAGGAGCAGCAGCAAGGTTTGCCATCCCCTCAGCCATGAGGCAAAGCTCCTACAAGGTCCCCACAAGGATCCCAAGTCCCTCTTATCCAGCTGTCACTGGCTGTGGTACTGGTGGATGCCAGTGGAGTGCCCATCATCCAGAAGGACGACTTGAGGCTGGTTCACCAAACTGGCCAGGGCAGCTCTGGACAGTGACCACACAGAGCACGTGGGGTCGAAGCAGCAACTCCCACAACTTTCTCTTACCTGGACTCACCTCTCCCTCCAACCCCACTCACCTCCTTGTCCATCACAGCCACCTGCTTCTTGGCCAGCTTCTCCAGCTCGATGGACGAGTTGTTGGCGTGTGTCTCCACCTCCTTCTGCAGCTTGAGGCGGTGCTCGTCCATCTCGGCCTTCAACTTGTTCTCCAGGGCGATCAGCTGCTTCTGGTGCTGGCGCCGCATCCGCTTATATCCTGACATCTGTTCCCGCAACTCGTTCTCCTGCTCATGCTCATGGATCTGTCTTGTAACCTGATGTCAGGGAAAGGGGAAGAAGTGCTGCATGGCCTTCCTTTCACAGACAAGCTGTCTCCATGGTGGAGCTCACCTGTAAGCCGGGCCCTGCTTTGCTGTCCTCTCAGAGATCAGCTTTCAGGGAATGCTGCTCCAGGTTTCAGAGGTGCTGCTGTTTAATGTCACAGAGACATAAGGTTTCTCTCTCCTGGTTTTTAGCCCCCCACCTTTTCCTGAGACTGTTGCGTGTGTTTTCGGTAACGCAGCAGAAAATGCCATGTTGCAAATAAAGGAAGTTACTGGTTATTTATCACTCCAGGAAACACGGGAGGAGATCTGGAAACAAAGGTGGCTGACGGACAACCTTCTTCAGACACAGGGGATAACTTTTTTCAGACACAGGACTCAAATCCTGAGGGTGACATGGACTTACAAGATGGGATCCATTTTAAGAACCCCTCGACCCACCCATTCTTTCCTCCCTCCTCAAGAAATGCCCCAATACCAATTCAGTCCCTCAACACCTATTTCCTGCTATGAGTAGCCTCCTTCAAAATTTCTCCTTAAAATTCAAGAGGATGGTAGACTGAGCTCATTCCCTCCTAGAATTGAAAGTTTTCTAACAAGGGAACGCTGTTCTGGAACTGTGTGCTCTTAACAAGATTGATCAGATGGTCTAAGCAGATTTTAAACCCTGCTCAGCTGAAACAAACTCACAAGTTCCACATTCATTTCCATGCCCAAGTGTATCCATGTGAAAGGAAGGCAAAAAAAAAAAAACAACCCCCCCGTAAGTCGTGCCAAAAATGTTCAGAAAAAAATGCAAATGGTGATGCTTCCATTTCAAAAAAAGAAAAGTGTCTAAGAATGATTTCTATTTTTTTAAAGACAGTCTCAGGAACGTCATATATAAAGATCTGCTGATCCTTTTTATGACCTGGGAGCCAAAACTGGAGGACCTGATTCTGTGTGAGGGGATCTCTGCTTTTGTGCTGAAGTGTGAAGCAACGAGCTCAGCCCTTTGAAGGCGATCAGTGACACTTTACAAACCAACAGCCCTTCCTGCAGCCTGCAAGAGCCCAGCCTTGCTGATGGATTCCTCCAGAGCAGCCCAAAAAACTGGCCTCTACTACAGGGTTGATGTCACTTGAAGGCAGTTTTTCAAGGATTTTCAAAGTACAGAGGATGGGATGTACCTGCAGACTTGAGAAGGTTCAGGTTCAACAGAAGAGCAGCTGCTTTGCAGAGCAGCAAACCCAGCACACTTGCTGGCAGCCCTGTGCTCCAGGACCAGGAGGTGACAGGAAACACTGATCAAGTAAGAGCTCTGAAATCACCAGGCAAGATTTAACACCCCAACTGATGTCACCCAAGGCAGGCAGCTTGTGCCACCTCTCTCAGCTCAAATGACTCCCAGCACTTGGGAGGAGTGTGAAGAGGAGCTTAGGAAGAGCCTCTCAAAGCCTTCACCTTGGAACAGATTAACAGCAATTTACAGCAAATAGGTGCCAACCAAGAAAGCTATTGCCAGAGCCCCAGGAGAGAAATGAGATGTGAAAGGATGAAGGTATGGAAGGGGATGGCCTCTGTCTCCCCCCATCCCTTCCAAAGACAACTCCAGAGGGAAAAGGAAATGTCTGGATGCAAAGAAACCAAAGGACCAGCCTGCCTAGAGCACTGTGTCAGACCAGGGATGGTGGTGGATTAGTGAGGTCAAGCATTCACCACGAGGTAAGAGATGAGGTGTAAATCACATCCTCCTCGTGCAAGGAATTTCAGGATGTGTTTTTGAAGTTGACTGGATTAAACATATACTTACACCTCAGCAACTGGTGTAACAGAGCAGCCTTCAAATGCCTGGGACTAGGTAACAGAACAGATCTCAGCCAGCCACCAGGAGTGTGTGAGATTGTAGGAATGATCATGGAAACACACACACAGCACTAGTCCTGTGTATTCCTACAGTTCAGAAAGCTTTTGGTTTTTCCAAGCATACCAAGGACAGCCACGCCTTGCACAAGCTGGGAAGTGTTTGTAGGAACTGGCACACTTCAGTCAAGTAAGACAAGAGTAAGATCTCTGCCAGAAGCTTCCAGGTGAGGAAAGTTCTTCTGAGAAGCCATTCAAATTGATTACAAGAGACAGATGCCAGGTAAGACAGGTAAACCCCCCTACGCTTCACACATGCCATTTACCATGTCAAATGACACCCAGCTTGGGGAGAACAGACTTGGTCAGGCACTTGCAGAGACACGGGAACCTCCACGCAGCAGCACAAGATCCTCCTGGATGTGCTATTTTCGAGGCCCAGCCCTTTTGTGAGCAGTGGGACGTTCTGCAAGGCACACTCCGTTCCCAGGAGTTGGCAGAACAAAGCAAACAGCAAGAGCAGAAGAGAAAAATGGATCTAGGAATTCTCTAAGAACTTCACCAGTCTCCCCTTTGTTCTGATCTCTAATGAGATGTAGAACATGCACTTGTTTTATTTACAGCAAAAATCACTAACTGTTATCTTTTTTTTCCCCACCCCATTTCCAGTTTTGCTCAGCTTTATCATGACAAGAATTCCATCTTGGAAAGATTTCCCATTAAGTCTGGGATATTTATTCCTAACAATAGGATGCAATTCCTAACTATAAGCTTAGCTGATAAGGCCTTTCAGAAGATGAGACATTAAAAAGCCTGAAGCAAACAAAAAGTGGCTTTTCATTCCTGAAGATGAGAGAGAAGAAGAGCAGACTTGGTGGTCATCTCGTAGATTTAATGCCTGCATTCAGGTGCTCATGATAAGGACTTAATTCATCACCATAATCTCCCAATGCTCTTCAGGACTCTGACTTCGAAGACAAAGTCTGCACATGGTGATCTCAGGGAGGGATGGATTTGGAAGGAATGAACATTAGTTACTGAACATGCCCAGTTGAGCACCAGAGAAGTCCTTTGGACTAAGCATGAATGAATAAAGGATTATGGCTTTAAAGATTAAGCCCCTAATGAATGAACAGCTCCAGCAACCATTTTAAAAAGGAAATTTGAGGATGTTCCAGTAATCACCTTTCTGGTGTTCTTAGACAACGACACTTGGAACTCCATGAACTATTCAGAATATCCTGAGCTGGAAGTGCCCCACAAGGATCATCAAAATCCAACCCCTGATCCTGCACAGACACCCCAACAATCCCACCCTGTCCCTGAGAGAAATGTCCAAACACTCCTGGAGCTCTGGCAGCCTTGGGGCTGTGCCCACTGCCCTGGGGAGCCTGGTCAGTGCCAACCACTCTCTTTGCCTGAGATCCAACCTGACCCTGCCCTGACACAGCTCCAGCTGTTCCCTGGGTCCTGTCCCTGCTCACAGAGAGCAGAGGTTGGTGCTGCCCCTCATGAGGAAGCCCCCAGCCATAACCCCGTAGATTAGGATGGGGAAAAAGATGACAACTGAACTGCTCGTTGCCAAATCTGTTCTGCACATAACCAGAAAATGTCAGGTTCCTTCACAGCAGAAAGCTGCAGTTTCCTGGAGCTCTCTCTGCAGCACACAATAATCAATCAGGTCATCAGCAGAACCAAAAACCTGTACAAACCAGAACAGCTTTTATTAAGGTATGACATTTTCTCAGTTTCTTATCTCTCTGTATCTTTGGCACACACAGAACTGAGAAGAGAGATGTCTTTTCCAACCTACTCCCACAGGCAGTTCACTTGCCATAAAATCCAAACTTTCTCTCTTTCACCCCTCCAAGATTTTTGCTTTACATAAGGGAGTTGAGCTCACAACTTCTCCTCCAAACCAGCAGCTGTTCAGAGTTTCTTCTTCTATGTTGTTTAACCAAGACACTGAACCCTTTCTTAAAGGACAGTTATTCTCACCTCTTGATAACCAAAATACTGAGCTCCTCTGTGCTGGATGAAGCAGAGCACTGAGCAAGACTCCACCAGCAGCCTCTCAGAGCAAGAGAAGAACTCAGAGACGAGAAAGAACAAGTTCAGAAATTTTAGAGCAAAGGTCTACCAAGGCAGCAGCCTGATGAGTCCATTTGGAGAAACTCAACCCTCTGGAATAAGAAGTCATTGCTTCAGCAGAAAAGGGTGCAAGGGAACAGCTTCACGTGAAGGCACCTGGTTTGGGAGCCAGACTGCCCTGGTGTCACTGTCCTGGCTACATCCAGGGAATCCTGCTCACACGGATGTGGACATTTGGCTCTGCAGACCCTGGAGATCACACCCTTCTTTTGCTGGCATTTGGACTTCTAAGAGAATGCCAAGGCCTTTGAAACAGTGTGCACACTGTCTGATCTTTCTAGGAAATCAGATGTCATAGGTGTCAGGAAGAAATCCTTCCCTGGGAGGGTGGGTGTGGTGGTTTCCCATATCAGTGGGGAGGCCCTGGCACAGGTTGCCCAGAGAAGCTGTGGTTGCCCCATCCCTGGAAGTGTCCAAGGCCAGGTTGGACAGGGCTTGGAGCCACCTGGGCAAGTGGAAGGTGTCCCTGCCCATGGCAGGGGGTGGAATGAGATGAGCTTGAAGGTCCCTTCCCACCCAAACCATCCTGTGATTCTGTGATGGCTTCACGAAGCTTTAACTATTTGATCATTTAATTTGAGAACTGTAAAAGCAGCTTTTGTGGAGATGCATGAGGAAGTGGGGATTTAAGGGGTCAAGCTTGAAAGGCACCCAGAAGTGCAGATCAATGCATCTCTGAACACGTTTAAAAAACAACTTTCACTTGAAAATATGTATATGTGTAGTCTTATCACCACACAGAACCTCTGCCCTTCTTTTTAAACACAAGCTTGCTGAGCTTCAAGGCTTAGATTTCTAGTAGTAACTTTTAATTTAGACTATCATTGATAGTCTGCAAAAGAATATGGAGATGTGGTAGGTACCTAATCTCCATTTCAGATGGCAACTTTCCCTGCAACAGCAGAAATATGCAGGGTATTTTCCACCACTGTTCCATGTGAGTGATGGTTTCTGTTACCACAAAAAAATGATTAAAGAGAAAAGTGATCTAGGAAAAAAATGACTATTAAAATTGATGATTGAATTATGACCAAAGTTAAGCTCCTTCAATTTTCTAACCCACATTTGCTCATTTTTTTTCTTTAACCTGAGTAATATCAAGGCACTCCTGAAAGACCAGAAAGGTACATTCACAGCCTGTTTCTTTGGGGATAGTTCTTTTCACTGTTTTCTCTGGAAGACTGTCCAGTTTGCTTCTGATTCACATGATGCTTCTGCAGAGCAACAGGGCAGGGGAATCACTCTGAAGATCACTGGGTCATCTGGAGTGTTCAGCTGCCTAATGTGAGTTCTCCTGTGACCCCTGCACTCGCTGAAACTGCTTCAGCTTGTTTTTGAAAGAGATCCAGTTTCCTTTCAGCAATGCCAGTCTTCCCTCCATCTGCAATATCCTGATCTAAGGGTGAACAGCAAGGAACTGAGGCCCCCAGACCCTGGGCTGCACCACCAGGAACAGCTGTGGAGTGAACAGCCCCCAGACTTGGTGCCTTTCTTCTATCCCACTGCCCTGCTTTCATGTTGGAGGGTGGTGTTCAGCAAATCCCATGAAAAGAAGTTTTTACACCCAAATACCACCCCATACTATTGAATTTGGGGTCAGAACTCCCATTTTCTGATTCTCTGCAATACAAGCCACCTGATGCTCCCAAGTGCACAACCTTCCTGTGCCCGGGAAGGTGTTCCCAGCTGCTGAGAAACCCACTGATGGGCAGCAGCAAGGATGTAGGGAACCATCAAAGCTTGCTTTTAAAACACTGTGGGATCTTGGACACCCATTCACACAGGAATAATCTTTTCCAGATGCCATAGAAAGAGTAAATTAACACGGAGAGGTGAATAAAGTCTGAATTTCTGATCCGCGCTGTAAAGTCCAGACACCTTTTGGTCATTCTCAGCTCCATGACTGACCCTGCCCTCTCCATAGATATTTCAGCAGGAGACAGGAAGGCTGGCAGAAGTTCTCCCTCAGCCAGAGGAGCAGCAGCTTTTGGCATCACTGCCCACTGACATCACCCAGGCACAAATCCACTGCGATAGGAAAGTGTTCTGACACCACGTGGGCACCTCAGACACAGGCACTGGCACTTGGGTTCTGTGCAATAGGTTTAAACTTGGGGTTTTTTCCCTCCCTCTGGATTTCCATTTTGGAACATGAAGAGGTGGGAATGCAAGACTATTAGAGGGAAAGCTCATCACAGTGAAATTTTTCTGTGGTAAACACAGGGAAACTTCTCCCTCAACCGTGTAACCCCAGAACCTACGGACACACCAACACTTCCTGGAGTACCAAGGTTGGGAACTTCCCTCTACACTTGGAAGGGGATATATGTGTGTGTGTATGGTGGGGACAAGAGAGCTTTTGCAAGACACATAATTCCATGTGCTTTTCCAAAGGCCTGCTGGCCAATTTAGGAGCTAATGAGTGTGATTCCCACTCCCCCAAAGACACTGTGCTGTGCAGGTACTGCCCACCTGAGGTGTGCACCCAAAGCTCTCCCCACGTGAGCCCAGAAACGGTCCCTGTCAGAGCATGTTCCACAGGAAACCCAAAAAAGAGAAGTTTTCCAGAAAGCCAACCATCTTCCCCACCCAGGATTGATTTTATCTTTATCATCACCTGGTCACCGAAGCAGAGAGATTTAGCAAATCCAAGTGACTAAGGAATTAAGGCAGACACAGTCCCAGCCCCACAGGAGGCTGCCATGGGATTTAGGAGTGACCTTGCGACATGAGCAGTCTTCCCCAGAGGTCTGGCAATACCTCACAGTCCATGATTTCATTAATTCCCAAAGGGACCTGGTCATGCAATCCCTCCAAGCCACCCAAGTAGCCCCAGGGGTGACACATTCAAGGAAGACAGGAGTTATGGACTCTGCTGCTCAGGCAGGACAGAAGGTGCAGCAGCTTTCCACAGGGAGTAAAAGAACATGAATATATTCAACACACATATCAATTTATCAATGAAATTGTATGTATGTTTGGAGTATGATACTTGAGTCATTCATCATTTCTTCCCTCCAGCCAACCTAACTGGGTCCTACTTTTATCTGCTCAGTGCAGGCAGTAGTGCTGGCACTACCCTGGGTGCAAACACACACACACACAAAAGGGAAAAATTCCCAGGACAGAGGGTCTCCAGGAGACCAGGAATCATTGCCTGTGTCAGGTGTGCTGCATGAAGTCCTTTAACACACACATTTCTAGGTCACTCTTTAAACTGGGGGGGAGCAGGGAGGGAAAGGGGAGCAGGGGACACAGGCCTGGGGAGCACTCAGGGTACGGGGACCCCAAAGCACACCTGCAAAGGATGGGACTTGGACGCTCCCAGGAATGCCACAGCATCATTTTAGATTTTAACAGCAGCAGCAGCAACAATCACACAGGAAAATTTTGGCTGCTGGCACTGCTGCTGCTTTTTCCCCTCCCCTCACAACCTTTTGCTGTGGTCACACTCACACACACACACACGCACACACTGTGTCTTTTGCAGGCAGAAATGGGAAGGGATTTGGGGGATCAAGAAATGGTGGTATGGAAGGAGAACCCCCACGGTGGAGGGAGGGTGAAGCGGGAAGGGGAGGGCTCGCTGGTGTAATTT
Source organism: Corapipo altera (assembly GCF_003945725.1). Lineage (NCBI taxonomy): Eukaryota > Metazoa > Chordata > Aves > Passeriformes > Pipridae > Corapipo > Corapipo altera. Next base: position 1,626,798 of record NW_020884941.1, read on the forward strand.
CGGGGTTGGTCCAGGATGATGTCATAGCACTGAGCAAGTGCCATGGCCAGACCGTGGGTACTTTCTAACGCTCCCCGTCCATCTGACCTCTAATACCATCGGGCTGAAATATTTAATATGACATTCATTTTAGCTCTGAAGGGCCATTTTTTCAGTGCTTTCCCCCGAAAAGGCTGTTTCCCGACCGCAGCCCGAGGTGGGGGAGGCGGCACACAACTAACTCTTCCGGCACACACCCCTTTCCCTACTACAAAGGCATCCACAGCAATCACATTTGCAATAGTACAAATCTTGATGGATTCATCCCATCCCCCTCCCCTTTGTAAGCCCACAGCCCGCTGTAAGCCCTCTCTCTCCCTTATCGCAGCCCAGCAATCCTTCCAAGGGATCAAGCTGGAAAATGCAGTCACGGTACAGTTGCTTGAAATAAATGAATGAATGAAAAAACAAGGCAGCGGCTCAGGCGGGCAGCAGGGATCTTATTGTTCCCAAACCCCATCTGCATCTGCACCTCCACAGCGTTTCAGCACCTCTCACACAGCTCATAACACACTTTAAGCACATGCAAATAAATATATTAACAAAAGGGTTAGGTGGGAAATGGGGGGGGCGGGATGAAATGATATTAACTACACACAGGAAGGTGGGTTATCTTGCATACAGTGGAAATGCACAGAGAAATTAAATATATTCCACATTTACATCTCTCTCTCTCTCACACACACACAGAGGTAAAAATCTCTTTCAGTGCAATATCCAGTTGCTATGCCAACACCACCAACAGCACAGGGAGGAGAGGAAGGCGATGGGGGCTCGGAGCTGGGGTGGGGTGGGATGGGGTGGGGGGGCTCTTACCAAAGATGCTGATTTGATTGTGGCAAAGCGCTCTCGGTTCCGGTAGTGGAGGGCCTGATTCTGCACTGACTGGGTAGGCCGCACCTCAGGCCTGCGATCCCTGTGGCCCACCTCATCCCTTATAAATACATGATCCTGCAGAAATGGATAAAAACAAGGAGAAAGTCCGGCTGTGCTCTTCCCGCGGCGGCTGCCTCTCTCTCACCCCTCTGTCTGCACAAGCGCGGCTGTAGGAGAGGCATAGTTCAGCTCTCTGCTATTCCCGGCAGCTCCCACCGTACAAAATGAATAAGCAACACATTGCAGCTCGGCTCGGCGCGTCAGCTGATCGCTAGCGGGATGCCTCCGAATCCCTGGATCGGGCTGCCTTGCCTCTCTCTCTCTTTTTTTTTTTTTTTTTTTTTTAAACCTCCAGTATTACATATGTGCGAAAAAAAAAAAGCGGCTGGGGAGCGTGAGGCGGCGCAGAGCGATCGGAGTCCTCGGGAAGGTCGGGTTCAAGCACTGCAACCCAGCGATCCTGGTGAAAACGTGATTCCCATGTCTAGGCACGGAGATGATGTTCCCTTTTAACACCAGAGCAACATCCTGCCTCATTCCCTTCGCCGAGCGGTCTGTCCTCAATAGGGTTTCTTTGTCCCTTGTTTGCTATCTGCTGTGGGGGACGAGCATCCTGGCCAAATCCACGGCAGGCTGGAGAGGACCAGGAAAGCCTCCGTGACCACTCAGGGATCCTGCTTTCCAGTCATGATCCTGCACAGTTCTAGCACTTTCTCTCCACAGCCCACAAAGGATTTTTTTTTTTTTCCCTTTTAAAGCAACAGCTCCCAGGTTTTAGCACGAATGGTTCCCGGTGCAGCCTCACTCCTGCTCTCTGCCAAGGCTTCGCCGGGAGCGGCTGTGCCTCCCCGAAACGGAGCGGGCAGGTTTTGCAATGGAACAAAGCTCCAGGAGAAACCCTTGGCGGAAAGGCCAGCAAAAAAACACCACCACAATTTTCCTAATTGGGATGGTGACTGCCCCGAGGCTACACCTTTGGGATGGAGCAGCCCTTGGACACCAGGCACATCCCACTGCCCTCACCACACCCGGACAGCAGCACCCGCTCCACAGGGCAGCAGTGATGACACACCTGCCACGCTGTCACCCACCACAGTTCTGCGACTCCTGTCCTCAGCCTCCAGCTCCTAACATTTCCAAGGAAGACTGAGATTCTTCCTGAATTAAATCAAGTTTCCAACTGTCAGGGGTGCAAAATAAAGGCTGCCAGAGCCTCTAAAGACACCACCCCTTGCAGTGAACAGCTGGCTCCATGCACCATGTGTTTGCAGGTGAGCAGGAGCAGCCCAATGGTGAGAAACCAGCCACCATGGAGTAGCATCTCCACCAGGACACTGCTGTTATCCCAATGTTCCCTTTCCACTCCACAGACAACAGGTTTCCCTCTCTACTGGCCTCAATTTCCAGCTGCTTCTCGCCCAGACCCACACACCTTCAGCCCCTTTCAACAGGATTCTGGAAATGGTCTCAAGCAAAACCCAAACGGGTACAGAAATGCTGATATCAAGAGCTGAACAACACATTGATTGAAAGTGTTTTAAACCCCAAACCTTTCCTCATATCCTTCATTTTGAGTGTTCCTGCTCCACGCTCACCTTTCCCCTTGCCTTGCACAGAGAGCACAGTGGCCAAGGCCACCCCTGAGCCTGCACTGGCTCCTCCACACCCACCACAAGGACACAGAATGAGCCAAAGCAGTTAAAAAAAGGACAGTATTCCACAAAAATAGTAGGAAGATGGAGTGTAATAAAAAGTCACAGTTTCATTTTATATTGGTCATCCTTATACTGGACATTTGTGGCACTGTCTGACAGGGGGAGGCACTGTGACAGAAGGGCAGTTGGGCTGATCTTTGATTTTCAATTCGGGCATGCTGGTGTGACAGGCAGGGCTCTCAGACTTGCACACATTCCTGAGAAAGGCATATCTTGGCTCTAGAACAGTCATCCCAAAAAAAACCTGATTAAACATTTAAAGTCTAAGAGTATCGGTTTAACCGGACTTGTGGCTTCACTGGAAGGACATCAATCCCTAATTTTCCACAGCCTTGCAGCACTTCCACCTCAATAGGTGATAGCAGGTGTAAGGAGGACTCTGTGCAAGGCAATCAGGGATACTGTGGATAAACCAAAGCAGTCAGGCTGACCAACATCACCTTTTGGATTGATTTTTCTACTGATGTGCTTTGGAGCCTTCTGGAACAGCAGCCCCCCAGCCAGGCAAGGTCCCTTCCAACCAAAACCATTACATGATTCTGTGAACTGCCAAAGGGAACTTTTCTACAGGCTGAAACTGGAACAACCTCACCAAAAAGTAAAGCTGAATAAAAAAAGGCCTGTGGTAAAGATTTATTCAAGATTCACCCACCTGAACCATGGAGGAAACAACAGTACACAAGAGCTACTACTCCTCTACTATAGCTCTAAAATGAAGGTGGAGACAGGACAACTATCACCCATGGTCATTCACAGGGTTCTTAAGGTCTGCTGGCAATATCCCAATGCCTGGACCATGCTCCTTCTCTCCACTACATTGGTATGGCAGGGGGAATGTGAAATATTAAAACCAGAGAAAGAGCAAATTACCAAAAAAAAACCAACCCAGACCAAAAACTTTTAAAACAGGCATTCAGATTTTTCAGAATGCTCCAAAACATCCCCTAAAATGACAAGTTGAAATTGCAATTACTCCTTATACAGGAAAATTAATCCATGATTTACTCTCTTATCTAAGAGGTGGATTTTTAGAGGGAAGAGTGTCACCCTGGTCTTGTTTCATGGGACTTCTCGTTACCTCAGTGCAATAAGAAGCTCAGAGCAGAAGCTAACTGCCCTTCAGGAATGTGAATTAACCCCATTCTCCATTTCAAACTGAGCTGGGCAAGGAATGGGAAAATTCCTTTGCAACTGAGAAAGCCAAAAGACCAATTGCAAGGGGACAAAAAGCTCAGTGGTTGTCCTTGGCACCCCTTAATCTGGGATTTGAGGATTCTGCATCAGGCAGCCATCTACAACTAACTCTCAGCTAAGCCCATGGAACTTTCACAGGCTAAATTCTGTGACATAAGTATTTTTATCTGAAAAAGCTGCCACACTACCAGAAATAAAAACACTTGGCACAAACAGTTACCCAGTCTAACAGGTTACACTGCCACAGAGATTGCTAGTAAGAGAAATAAACCTAAGAGCAGCCAGCTCCACCTTCCTCAGATGATGTGACTGATGGCTACTATGACAAACATCCACCTGCAAACCCACAAAATACATCTCTGTTCTTTTAATTTTATTTTCTTTTGCCAAAAGCTTGCTAAGAGACACTGCAGTCATTTTGCCTTTCAGGTTTTGGCACGGATCAGGAAATTTTGTTTCAAAACTTTTAGCTCCAGATTTGTGGGAAACAAAGACTCAAAACTGGCACCTGAGCTCGAGGTACTCAGTAAGTAAAATCTGACTGAAAGCACCTCAGAAACTCATCAAGTTTGGGTCAAGGTATCCCTCAGCCCCAAATCTGTATTTCAAACCCTGGTTTGTTTTTAATGTAATTTATCATCTGTGTGTATTTCACTTGTCATCTGTTTTCTGTGGGGTTTGCAATTATTTGCCTTAAGGATGCAACTTTGGGCATACTCAGATCACATATCACAATAAATCCTTCTATTTAGGGTCAACAATCTGGAATCTTCAACTTCCTACTGAAGGAATAATTTGTTATTCTGACTGTATCATCCACATAAACAGTTTTCAGGTTGATCACAACAAATGGGGGTATTTGGCTGATCATATTTACCAGGACAAAAGCCTCCCAAATATTTCTACAGTATTGTCTGACCAGAGATGGTGGAGCTTCCAGTTATTTAAGTGGTGCTTCCAGCCTGGTATCTAAATAGCTGCTCCTGGTGTATTGGCTGAGCATCTCACAATGCACATGAGTTCCTGCTCTAACCATGAGTCTTGCCCAGGTCATCTTGCAGAGTAAGAACCTGGATTTTACTCCCTAGAGTCCATCCCAGTTCTACCAGTGTCTTTTCAGCCTCCTCACTTAAAAAAGGGCTTTATCATCCAAACTCTGACCACCCTGGACCAGCCCAAAGCCAGAACAGCTACACTTTCACCTCAGAAAGAACAGTCACTTGCCCACAGTGGTTTTTGTTATGCACACCAAATAAAACCCTTCACAAACGCTGTTTACACAGCAGGATTCACTAACTGGAAGGGCTGCCAGTCTCCCAGACAAATGGGAAAGGCAATTTCCGAGCCACAGTAAGGACTTCAGTGGAACTGCAGCAAATCCCTGCCTTCTAGGAATTTAAAGAGCAAGGAAAACAACACTGTGCCATCATTCATCTTAATACACTAAATCAAGGCACTAAATGCCTTGATAATCTACAGAGAGGTTTAAGTATCAAAAACCTTTCAAGACAAGGCTTCATGTCCCCAACCAGCTTGACTTGATTCCAGAAGGTATATGAGGGGTCACTGCTGCCAAGCACATGCAAGCCAAAACTAAGTAATTACATAAATATCCCTTACATCCCATAGAAAACATCCTTTCCAAGTGGGAATCATAAATCTTGATATGTAGGAGAACACCCTCAGCTTTGCCTCAGCTGTAACTCTTGTAGAGCCACCACACCAGAGCACTCTCCATGCACAGAATTCTCCATGAATGCTGCATATTAATTATGGCAGCAACAGGCAACATGCTCAGGGTAATTTGATGGATTTGGGAAGTCACTCAAGTTGCAGCAGTTATTACAGAGGTACCTGATTATTACAGACATTGGGCAAGAATTTGTGATGATCAACTGCAAACATCCTCTTTTCATCTTTTGGTTATAAACTAGATTTTAATCACAAGGTTTCCCTGACATTTTATTGCCCAAGTTTCAGAGAGTACTGGTGATTTTACAGTTGAGGCAAGAACTAGCAACAACTGAGCACTGCAGCTGAGCAAAATAATACTGTGGTGGCTTTTTATTTAGATTAAAAGAGTACGACATTTTACTATTATAGTTTTGTGGAAATAAAATAATATTAAATTCACTGAGGGCAACAAAATATTTCTGGGAAGCCACCTGTGCCCACACTGCAATATAACAGCAGTTGAACAAAGCAGGTGACAAAACATTTGATATATCAACTGATGTCTATAACTCTTATTTTATTGTCTTACTCTGGGAGCCAAACTCTTTATCCTAATTTTTAAGATGAATTAACTGATATTTATCTGCTTTTAAAATCTGGGTTATGTGTCTTTCAAGCCCAGTGTATTTGGAGTTTAACTCCCTGCCCCTTTTTGGCTTTTTTTGGGGGGAATCTCAGATACAGTTGGGTTTGTATCAGAGGTGTCATTTACTTTTCATCTCCCAAACTGTGCAGCTGAACAAGCTCCCAACAGGAGATGGACATGAGAATATGTATCCATTGGGAGGATGATCCTTGGATGGAGAAGCAGAGTTATTTAACTGGCTTCAGAAGAGAGGCTTTAGAACACCAGAACTCTTACACTGAACACACTGAGATGTACATGGCCACCCATCTGAAACCTGCAAGGGGGCAAGGAAAAGCTCCTAGTGGGACAGCTCACCCAAGCTGGATATCTGAATTTCCTGTAAAGAATGTGCTGGTGATTAAGGTATCCTGAGGGAGCAGGCTTTGATCCCAGGGATGGACTGAGATCCCAGGAAAGGAGGATGCAGCCTTCCTGCCCAAGTAGCAGATATTATAGCCATTTTTTAACTCCCAGGAGTTTAGGACACAGATATAAATTAAATTATACAAAAAGCTACACATTCAATTATGGCTTTTTATTGTTATTATTGTTTTCTTCCTGTCGAGTGATTTTTCTTCCACCTTACCAGTTGCACTCTGGGAGTCACCTTTGCTCTAAGCACAAGTTTAGAACACACAGTTTGCTGGCCCAAAGCTTTTGTGTTGTGGAAGGGGTGAGGCTGTGCCTGTTTTCCACGGAGGAATTACCCCAAATGTTATCCTCCACCAGGCAAAACCCAAGCACCTTGGCCATCATGTACCAGTACAGCCAGTGAAAACCAACCAGATCAGAACAGGTCATTTCACTTACCCTGTGACCACAAAACATTTTTGGAAGTTAAAGCCAACTAGCAGCTGTTAAAAAAAAGAAAGAAAATGAGTTGTTTACAACTGCTTTTTACTACATCAGCCTGTTTCTTACGCTTTGCCTCTGCCTCAGGGGGCTGGTCAGAGACGCCAGGAGGGCTCAGTGCAGCTGCCTGAAGCCTCACCCAGCCAAGCACCACACAGCTGATGGTCTGCTCCTGATCTACCCCAGGTCAAGGCCACCCCAGACTGGCTCTCTGAAGCACTCAAGGCTGGGAACAAGACCTCACACAAGACCATGGGCTCTTCCATCCTACGCTTTGGTTACACACAACGTTCTGGGGCTGTGGTCCAAAAGAACTAAAAGGCCTCTCACACTTTGGAGCTTTGAGCCTTAGAAAATATCAACAATCCAGGCCATTTTGCCATCTTGGTCCCTTTACACAGCCTGGTACATCTGGAGGTTGTTAATTAACACATTTGTGGAATAGCATAGTTTTACAGAACACTTTTGATTTGACCCATGTCAAAAACACCTCGTATGTGACCCTATTGCCCACATAATGCAGACAGCTGGCTGATCATGTTCATCAGTATTTTCTTTTCAGCTTTTAGAGGCTGATTAAATGCAAAACAAAAGCTTAAATTAAACTTGAACCCCAGGTTCTTCCCATTTTGTTTGTGCTGGGCCCCAGAGTGATACCCAACACTTCACCACAGCTTCATCACACCTCCCAGAAACACAGTTAAAGCACAAGGATAAACTGAAGTCTTGTCAGAACAAGGAATTTTACCTTGAAAAGTAGGATCTATGTGTATATAAACCCCCTGAAGTGTCCTGCTCCAAATTTAATCTCTTCACATGTATTAATATATACCTAATATACACATGAAGCAGTTTTCCATTTAAAATTGCATTCGCCAAAGTAACAGAGAATTTTTAAAAAATCATGTACTAAATTAAAACAATATATCTGCAGACTGGAATACATCCTGCTGCACACAGTCTAAATCTGCCTTATCCATACATCCAGCTGAGGGGAGCATTTTCCAATGCAGAAGGAATCTACTCCACTGCAAGGATCAGCAACTGCAGCCAACTGTTAACTCTTTTGTGAAGACCATCAGTGCAGACCTGGTCTTTGTGCTTCCAAAATTACGCTAAAACACCTGTGTTAAAGGATCTACAGGTGATTTCTTTTTCAATAACTCAGTTACAAGTGTGCAAATCACCCTGGTTTTCCAAAACAGATAAAAATTTCCATATGGTGTCATGTTTGTGCATCCTACTCAACTGAATGCCTTTATCTCAAGAGAACAGCTATGCAGAATTCTAAGAGGACTGAATTCACAGCATCAGAAATCCTGTATTTGTACTTCAGAAGTGCCACACAACCATTATAAAACACAACATTCTTCTTAAAACAAGCAGGAACTCTGCTCCTTTCACAAATGCCATTTATGTCTGCTGGGAGCAGCTCACATTTTGCTTTCATCAACTGCAATGACACTGAGCAGTAACATTATAACCCATGTGTAAATCAGCCCCTCAAACTCCTATTTTAATGCTGCAGTAAATATGACTATTTAACAGTGTGAAATTAAAGTTAAAACACATTTCTGAACCTACACAAAATGAGAAAGAGCTTCAACTAAAACCACCCAGAACACACATCAGTGTCACTGCTCTTCCTTCAGTACGGTTCCTTGGGCTGGCATTTGGTACCTAACACTAGTTTTTTCAGAGAGGTGAAACCAAAATCTTCTGTAAAGGTGCTTTCAAATGCATTTCAGAAAGATGTAAACCCTGAAACCTGTGCAACTTATCTGCCAGTATCTTTAAACACGTAAGGCCATCTTTTGTTAAAGACCAAGTGTCTCAAAAGCTCCCTTTTGCAGGTACTTCAATATTCAGTGACACAAACACTGTATTTCAGGAGGAAAAACTGCTTACAAATATTTAGTTAGTTAAAACCAGGCTGTCCTGTAACCTTACAAACAAGAAATTCATGGCTTTCACGCTGCTGTAATGTTTTACCTCCTCTGGCAAAAAGCAAGAACGTACACTTTGAAGTTCCTTGCAAGTGCAATCCCACAACCAACCTACATTTTGCTGCCCACTAGCAATTGACACTGCTAAGGCCAAGCCAAAACTATTTTAGTCAAACAAATTGTTGAGATTAGATGCTGACTTACAGCTAGACAACTTTAGCTTGGTACCTAGCACCAAGAAAACGAAAGGCAGCAGATCACAGCATGCAGCAAAAGAGCAGAAAAGCATCGAGTGGAACTTGACTCCAAACATACCTCGTGGGGAGGGTCCAAAGTTCTGCAAACTTCCACTTCTCATGAGGGAAATCCAAGTGCAAGCGGATTTTAATCACACAACTGTGACTGGTAAAGGGTTAGCTGAGCTGCTGTGACCACTTGTCAGCACAGCACAGGGCACAGAACAATCATTCCCGAGGAGACAAGGACTGATGTCCCAAGCAGAGATGGAGAAGTGCACATGCGGGGCAGGGCGAGGAGGCACATGCAGCAAGTCTGGGTGAACCCTGCCTAGGCACTCACAGCTCTTTCATGAGCAGCCTCTTTCTATTCTCAGAGGTTATTTAAAAACAACCCACAGAACTTGACTGTGGCAAGCCCAGCACCAGCTCCTGCTCTCAGCAGATGGCTCAGCACAAGACCAGAGCACACGGACCGGGCGAGCCAACGGGGACTGCAGGAAGCCATGGAGAGCACCAGGCACATACCTTCTTGTGAACAACGGAGGAACTGGAATTAATGGTGCTCTCGTCACTATGCATCATGACCAGCTCAGGGCTGCTCTCATCCAGGACCTCCTGCATGCTGCTCACACTGCTGCTCTGGCTGCCCGTGCTCACAGACATGCTGGGGATGGAATGGTTGCTGCCCAGACTGTCCATCTTCCTACTCAGGTTTGATCCATGCTCACTGTCCTATAAAACAAGGGGCATCAGTTACAGACACTGCAGGAGATCACCTGCCCAGCATGAGCCTGCAATGCCCAAAGTCTGTTTTAGAGGTGACTCTGCAGACTTCAAGGTCATTATTTTGCCAACTACACTTCTCGGGGCTGCTTGGGTTGTGGAATAATCTATATGGGGCAGGCAGCTTTTGCCTTTCCCCCTGTAATCTCACTGCATCAGGCTTCAAGTCTGTTTTTTTTCAAGTATCAGTAAGTCTGGGCATGGCTCTTGGCTTGATAGGAGACATCCAGGCATACTGGATGACTGGTGGAAGGAGTCTCATAATTAAAAGAAAAAAAATCTAAGTTTTAATTAAAACAATGTTCCAACACATTTCCTGAATCAGAAAAAAATGTAAGACAATGAGCCCACTGGTTTCTTACTTGATAAATTCTACATGGTGCTTAACAGGTGTAGAGGTTTTAACCTCCATGTCCCAAAGAGTCAGCAATTATATTTTGTCAAGCTAAAAACCCCTTGAAACCTTGTGTTTTCAGCCAAGATGAAGGTGAATGAAGAATTTTAGGAGCTGACTCAGAAAAGCCTGCATTATTTCAGGGGTTAAAACTTAAGATATAAATAAATAAATATTCCTCATGTAGGACGTATTTTGGATTCTACAGACAAATTTCAGAAGTTAGCAGTCTTTTTTCTTGTTTCATACTCAGAGAAGAGTAATCCCAGAGTATGTGCTTAGTCTGGACTGATTTAGTGAATTCATGGAGTCCTTTGTAATTAACTAGTGGCATTGAAGAGGCTTGCAAGGAGTTCACAGTGAGGACAGAGCTCTGAACATCCTTCAGCTCCTGGTCTTAAACAGCCTTGACTCACTAAAACAAACAGCCTGCTGCTGCACCCAGCTTGTCCTGGCCTCCAAAGGGAGCTTGGGGAGAATTACATTACAAATCAATTAACAGGGAACTCATTTTGTTGGAGACTGACAGAAAGATAAAATTGAGACTTGACAGATTTGTCTTTGATTGTGAGATCATTTTTTAAGCAATCAGCAGATCATTCAGAGCCTGCATGAGAGCACTTAAAATCCAAAATAATACTGGTTTACAGAGAACATGAGAATGAAAATATTTTCAGGATGCTTATATAAAGTTGCAGGAGAAATAACATAATGAAGCATCTGAGATGAGGCAATGGCTGTGTAATTAATGAGTGTCTATGCACGAAGGACAGAGATGAGACTGCAAATGAAACCTTAACACTGGCTTCCTGGCTTCAACGCTTTCCAAATGACCTTAACCTTCCTGTGAGAGCTCTGAGGAAAGCATCAGTAGTATTCTGAGTGTTAAAGATTTGTAAGGCTCCTCTTCCACCTCAGAAGGCAGAGCAAGGAAGTGTCTTGTGGCATCCACAGCGGAGCAGGTGCTGTAACCAGTTAGGCAGCAACTGAAGCACGTGCTGTTCTCCTTTCACTGCTGAGTTAGTGACACACACGAGTAATAAATACAACCTCCTCTGGTGGGACACAGGCTCAGGGGTCAAATGCAGTGCAGAGCATGCTGTGCACATGCAGAGTGTGAATTCCTGGAGGTACAATAGCTCTTTCCCCTGTTTTTTGAGGAGTGGGGACAGGAGGAACAAGAGAGACATCTTTGAGCCTGCTATTGCCACGTGTATCCTGTTGAGCTTGGAACTGGTGAACAGTCAAGTGGGAAACCCATTCCCTGGCACTTTTCCTGCCCTTTCAACGTCCTGACATCTTGCCATGCATGGGGAGAGAAACTTGGGAGGTTTAAGTGCAGAAGTCTGACAATCCCTCACTCCCCAGCTAAGCTCCAGGTCTGGAAGCTGGAAGGTCAAAACAGGAGCAGCACTTGGTAGTTTTAATCACAGCAGATGCTGCTCTTGCTCCTTTTGTGCATCTCCATCCCAGGGAAGGAGAACATGAAGTGCTGGTCCCTCCCTCCTGAACCTCTCCTACCTGACACCCAGGTGCCCATTTCTTAAACCAGAGCTCTAGTTCAGCTTTAAAGGAACATCTGACTTCAAAACCAAGTCCCTGAAGACGTGCTGAGCTTGGGCACCTCTCTGTGTATTATCACCTCACTACACTGCAGCAAAAGCAATACAGACATCAATTTGTCTATCAGTGTTTTTCAGTGAGAACCAGTCATGGATTTATTTATCCAATGTGCCTGCACCAAGTGACATTAATTTCCATCTAAGCTCATCAATTGAAAAATGACTGGTTTCTTTCTCCACAGTTAAGGTCAATTATCATACACTGATTAAGTGGGTTGTTTATTACAAGATTTAAACTGAAGATGAGTTTTATGCCTTTAACCTTTAACTTTTTTCTCCTTTAATATTAAAGAATTTTTAAAAATAAGTCTTACTAATCCAGTGACTTGTTTCTCAGCTCATGACAGGCTTTACAGTAAAATTATGGCAATTGAAAAAATATTAACACTGAGTGGTTTTGACTGTGCTGATGAGAAAGAACAGTTTGGGCAGTCAAAGACCCTCCTTCACACAGTCTGGGAACCACCTCTTGCAAAGAACTTCCCTCTGAGCGAGTTTCTTCCCTAAAGCTTCCAGAAGAAAGGCCACCATTGGAAATAAACCCAAAGTTTTAGATGTGCATTTATTGGCAGCTTTAGCACTCACTAAGGGCTACTATCACTCAGTATCCTATCCTGCCTCTCTGCTGATCCAAATGATATTCCAAAAACATTCCTCACCTAGGCTGTGCTCTTTCTGCCACCTTAAGGAGAGGAACATCTTGCTTGCCCTGAAACTACTCGTAATGGTGCAAATGGGGCGACAAAACAGAAGTACCTCCTCCTCCTCCTGGGACTCGTTCAGAGGGCCATTCCGTGTCTCCTGGAAGAGGATTTTCTTCATTTTCCGGTACTGCAGGTTATCCAGCTCCCTCACTGCATCCTTTGTCCTTTGGATGAGGTCTATGAGCACCCTGGGGGGTCGGTCCCGGCGGACAAAGTCGTGCTAAATCAAAGGAAATAAAAAGCACCTGACGTGATGCTGGAATGTTTGACATGAAAACAGGGACACTGGGGGCTTTTGAGACCCCTGAAGTGACAGTTCCCATTCAGTGATTGGTCTGTTAATATTCCATAAGTGGTAACACCCTTTCTGAAAGACTCCAAACACACTGAGCTTGGGACCAGGGTCAGGTTTTCTGAGCTCTCCAGGCTACACATTTGGTTTGCCCCTTCCTGAGGGGGTTCACTTGAAGCAGGTACAAGACAGAGCCACTTCAAACCTCAGAGGGCTTCAGAACGAACAAAACGCACAAAGGACAAACAAGGGTCAATCCTGACTCTGCAACACTACCTGCAAAGATTTCTCCTGCATCCATCTATTCCAAATCACACATAAAACCAGCAGGAAGGCTGCAAGGTTTATTTATACCTAAAGCACTTGCAGCCAGAGTTAAAATAAAATCAGGTTTTTATCAACTCCTGCACAGGTCTTAAGGGCAGACCTAATAAATTCTTTAATGGTATTTAAGTACATGATTAAAGGCTCTTCCCTGATTTATCAGATACGTTCTCCTGAACTGTACAACTGTCAGTACAGTAGGAAAGGCTCCAGCTTTCCCATTTAACTTTGGCTAAAGCAGCCAGCCTGGGTGTACGTGCCAATATTCTATATGGTATCACTACAGCTCAGTCTGTTGCTTAGTATGTACCCATGGAGGTGGCCTTAGAGCACGAACATCCTCTGCAAGTCTGTAGAAAAATTTACAATTAAAAAAAAAACTGAGGGGAAAGAAGTTGTTCTCTACTGTGCATTGCAAGTGCCACAAGGGGCTTTTGTCAGAGCCTCAACAGCTGGACCCACCTGCAAGGAAATCCTCAGGAGGGTCACATTTGCCTGCTTGGCCTCACAGCTCTGCTGTGGGCTCAGGGTCTCAAGAGCTAAAACATCCATCTGGAGCTGGAGTAACCAGCACATGAAACCCCAGTCCTCCTTAAAACAGGAGCCTTCAACAAAAGAGTTGAAAGGATGAGCTAATAATCTTTTAATGATTCGTAAATAAACAAGGGAAGTATCATGCCACAGGCTTATTTCTAGTTTTTAATTGAATTCAAACTGTTGTGCATTTGAGTTTTGCTAATGGGGACAGCCAGTCATTTCAGTATCCATTTTTTGCTTGTAGTGATGGTGTTTATTTCTGAATCAGAGCTAAAAGTTCTAAACATCATTTCGCACAGAAACAAAATGAATCATTTCTGCTCCTCAGTGCAGATAACCACCATTTACTTCTCTGTGAACAGTAACAATCTGCAGCTTATTTATGATCAGAAAAAAAAAAAAGGGACACATTTTTATCTCATTGTAAATCATTTTTAGAAAGCAGCAATGCATTTGGAACAGTGATCCTGAACTTAAATCCGTTCTGTATGTCCACTCAGATATTAAAGTGTGACCACATGGAAAGGGCAGAATATAGGGGAGAAAACCAAACCAAAAGCTTCTTGCATAATGAGAATACAATTGTGACTCCTTACTTGCATTATTTGTCTAAATTAAAATGGATTTTGTCAAAATTAAAATGTCTAAATAAAAATAGAGTTGGACTTGATGATCCTGATGAGCCCCTTCCAAGTCAGCATATTTTATGATTCTATGATTGATTTGTCTAAATTACATATAAAAGATGTAGAAACCCCTCTGCTGGGTACTGTGCACCTCCAAGAAAAGATGGCTGAAAGGACTGAATTTATGTACTTTCTCCAAATTGCAAGAAAAACCCCCAAACCAACAAACCCCAGACTAAAAAGGAAGAAGCTGTTAGTCTAAGGGCAAGGAGCACATTGACTGGAAAAGTGACTGCCAGAGATCAAACCTTCTGGGAATGTCAGGCAAGTTGAGAAAAATAGGGGGGGAAAAAGGATTTTAAAACACATTTTATAATTGATTTTAATTTTAAAAGTGAAAAATATTAGTAGGATCGGTTTTGGTTGTGGTTTGTTTGGTTTTTTTTAAATTTCAACTGCATTTTAATGTCACTACAGTCATTTGACTATTTTCATCTAGGACAGCGCATGGAAACTGAGTTAATTTTCAAACACATCATTTAAAACTCAGTTTCCTTTAAGAAAATACGGTCATGAAGATTGTCTTTATTCCTGTTTATGGCACACAAGTGAAAAGCCCTCAAAAGACAAAAATATTCCAAGTCTTATAAAGTAAGAAGCTTTTGGGAGAGCTACTGCAGGAGGGAAGCACTGCTGTGGAAGTCTAAAAGCAAGTAAAATACTGAATATACATCATTTCAGACTCAGATCTCAGCTCTAATTGTTTGTACAGGCTCCAACCGAAGGTACTCACGAAATCACATCCTTCAATGAACTCAGCCTGTTCCTAGAGAGCAGCAAGGCTGCCAATCCACAGGAATGAATCATTCCAAAACCCACAACATAAACCTATTAGTTGGTCAGCGTGCTACAAGCAGAATCAGAGAACAAAATGCTGGTTATTTGCCACAGCACAAGAAAAAAAAATAAAATATATATATATACCAGGTACCAAAGAGAGCACAAACAGCTCCTTCATCAGCCTCTACCTGGAGCGAAGGCACGAGAGTTAAACACACTCTGTGGTCTGGGCTTAAAGAGAGGACAGGAGTGAGCACAAAGCTGGCTCAGAAACACCCAGAAAAATGCATTTTACTGAGCTGAAAGAGCACCAAGAGGAGCCATAAAACACAAGCTGATGGAAACCTTAGCACAAAAACCAGCATGGAAAGGCTGTCAGGTGGACACAGAGCAGCAATCGGACCGACTGTGGGAATGAAGCAACACACCCAGTGGAGCCAGCAATGCCTCTGCTCAGGTATTTAGGGGAAAAGCTGACTCCTGTTTACCTGGTGTGGAACAGCAGCATGTCATGCAATTGGCACCAGCAACCAGAGGGATAGCAGGGCTACTAATCAATTTTAAAGAAAGGTAAGACTTAAAAGAAAAGGAAAAAGCCTTATGGAAAGGGGGCTGAACAGGATTTCACACACCTCCCTACCTTCTAGTGGAAGGCTGCTCCTGAATTTCCCAAACACAAAGCCCTTGGAGTTATAAACAGTTCCTATAATTTCTCAGGTAAACTGAAACCAAATGACTTAAACTGGAACTGATTTATGATTCACTGACAAAACCTTGGCAAACATCACTCCCAGCACAAGTCCCCCTCCCACAGGCTCTTGGCAATTATGGACCTGTAGAGGCCCTTTCCAAAATGATTCAGTTATTTTCAAAACAAGTTTAATTAACTGGGTACAGTACAGAAACTATTAAAGAGAAATAAACAACTTTTGGGTTTGGTGGTTTGATTAGAGGAGGAAGTTAACCTTGGCCTATCCTCTCAGTGCTGCTTTTAGCTGCTAAGTGTGATGCATGAATGTAGGAAAAGAAGAAAACAACAACAAAAAATAAACAAAAAGAGGATCAGAAAGACCCAAATGGATGATTTACAGCAGAGCAAAAACAAGAGCTGCAGTGACCCTGAGATGAGCTCAGCTGGTTAGAGCATGGTGCTAATAACACCAAGGTTGTGGGTTTGATCCCTCACTTAAGAGCCATTCACTTAAGAGCTGGAGCTGATGATCCTTGTGGGTCCCTTCCAACTCAGAATATTCTGTGAGATCAGGCAGAAAGATCATTACAAGATATATACCCAAAAGGTATGAACAGGTAAAGAATTAATCATGCTCACATTAGTATTATCAGAGGAAAAAAAGGTCAGGATAACCCCCCTGAACTTCATCTGTGTCTGTCAAAAAACCCCACAAGACAGGACAGCTCAGAGCATTCCACAGAGACCAATCCTGCTCTGGACAGGAGACAATCATAAGTCATCCAGTGTCTTCCCATCTCCAGCACCCACATTCCTTTCAATAATCAGCCACTATCTGCAAATCTTTATTTAAGACCTCAATCCTCTGATCATCTCAAAGCACTGCCAGCTCTGCCAAAAGATCTGCTACTTCCTATGTATCTTATGAAGACTGGTTAAGTCTAGATTTTGAGCAGCAATTAAATGGCTTTTTAGATTTCCTATCACCTCCAAAAGCAACAGCCTGTAACAAATTACAAGCCTTGAATCTCACAGAAACCCCATAAAGGTTTGGTAGCAAGTATTGCCTGTTAAACAACAGAGAAATAGCATTTTTCCTTCCTGGAGAAGGTAAGGAGAAAAAAAAAAATAAAAGGAGCATCAGCAAGTTAACAGCTGCATCACTTTACACAAAACTGTGCAACTGCTCCAAAAAGGTCTTTGCTTTCACTAAGCTTCACCAAGGTGTAGTTTTCCCCATTCCCTCTGCATCCAGGGTTGCATCCAGTTTCCTCCCTCATTTGTCTGCTTTTCCAGGGACCACACAGTGCAGCTGGGTCACAGCTCAGGGCACAGCATGGCAGAGAGGCTGCTGAAAATTCCTTCTTCATCCCAGCTGCAGCAAACACCCCCCCAAGTGCTGCCTACACAGAAAACTATGAGCTGGAATTCACTATTGCAACACAGATTTAACTCACCCAGCTCTGGACCTGCTTCTCACTGGTAATACTTTCACTAAAAGTATCATCTTGGGGGGAAAAAAAATCAGTTAAAAAATAAAAATCAAGATTAAATCCTTCTACCCTTCTTGGGCTGACAGGTTCTTCCTTCAGCTAAAATCCCTGTTACTCATACTGTTATCCCATGAGGATTACAAGTTCTCCAACATAAGTAACTCCTCACCCAACAGCAGAACTGGTTTAACCACACAGCCCACCTCTGCTTTCCTCCACTAGTTCAAATCTTGAGCATCAGGTTACAAAGAGAATTGACTGACATAGCAGACAAAGTCAGGAAATAATAAACAGCCTAAAAGAAAAGTCTCAATCTCTATTGATTCAGATAAGAGCAAAACCAACCTTTGTTTGTTTGTTTGTTTTTTGGGTGTTTTTGGGGTGTTTTTTTTGTTTTGTTTTTTTTTTGTAAGGGCAAGTATTTGTTCACCATCTTTACAATTATCCTGGTAGACAAACAGATTTTCCCCCACATTTCTGGAAAAGATTTGATAAATTACCCGTAACAAATCTGTTGATGATGGCCTTTCCTGAGGTATTTTCTGTAAGCAGTAATCAACAAATCCCCTAAAGGAGTCTGTCCTGTAAATGAAAAAAAAAAAAAAATAAAAAAAAAGTTCTAAATGAAAAAAAGAAGCTTAGGATGTGCAATATATGCCAACTTATAAGTGCAAAGCAAAAGAAAAATCTTGACTAATTTGTTCTTAAGTTCTAGGGCAGAGAAACTAACTGAATTTTCCAAGTTGAGTGAGTTGATCCCATCAGGTCTTTCACAATTAAAGACTGTTGAAACAAAAGTGGACACACAACTATCCCCACCCACAAACCAAAAACCAAGGAAGAACTACATGTGCCAGTCACTATTTAAAATTTTACTGCAACTACTGAAAAACAGATGGCAATGAAATTATTGGGAAGTCCAGAAACACACTCATTATTACTCTCTGGGAGCTTGTAACACTGCCTCATTAAAGCCTCTCAATGCAATGTTTAGTTCAGCAATATTTTGGGCTTTATTTGAGGTTGTATCACAAGTGGAAGGAAGAAAACTGGTATTTTAGGTGCCACTGAACTTGCATAAAAGCCACCTCGCTGACTCCCTGTGCCCTCAGAGCCCCAAAGAGCAAATAGGGGACCATAAAACTGATTTTTATGCTCTATTCAGTTATCTTTACTCTGCTTTGCAAACTCTGCACAGAAAATGGGTATCAGTGTCCAGGCAGGAGATCAAGTTCTTCAAATCTCGAAAAACGGATGAAACAGAGATGATAAAATAAGGAAACTGGAGCGGTTCGGATAAAACCATCAGCATTAAATAGTTATGCTGCTCAAATGCCCCACAGAGAAACGGGGGATCTTCATGTTTCTCCAGGAGCTTTTGTTTCAAGCCCTCTGCAGATTCTTGCCAGGCACCACTCCACAGCAACACTCCACTCCTGGGAACAGGGAGCAGGAAACGGAGCAACCCCTCTGCTCCCACAGAATAACAAAAGCATCCCTGTGTCAGAGCTCAGACTCTGGAACACGCCTGTAGCGTGGGGAGCATTTACTGGCCACAGAGCTCTGATGGCTTTTGGAGTCACTCACTGAAAAAAAATATCCAATTTCCTCTCTGTTCTGTGCATCCCTCCCCCCCTCCCTTTCTCCACGTTTCAGCTGCACAAAGGTACCGACAATTTTTCTGTCAGGGATCTTCCGCAGCTGGAAACTTCGCCGACGCCGATTTAACGCGTCTAAGAATATTTTAATTCCTACAGCACCCACAGCCCCATAATTAACACCTCCACTCACTTGGACTGCAGCACAGCCAAAGTGACAGAAGGGCAAAGCTGAGCCAGCCTACACAGGAGCATGACTTGAGAACAGAGGCAAATGACTGCACTGCAACCAACACTTTCCTTGTCAGAGTTTAACCGTGCAGAGCATCCCAGAGCATTTTCAGGGAAATAAGCAACAAAAATAATCTGTTAATTGCTCTCTTACCATTCATTTGATTGTAACGTAGGGGAATCGTTCTGGGCTATGTGATATAAGGCACTCATTGCATTCATGTTGAAAAGTGGAGGCTTCCTCTCAGCTAGAAAGAGAAGAGAAAGGTGTGATAAGGCAGCCTGGAAAGAGAGGAGAAAGATATGGAAGTACAAGCAGGGTATCACTGCTGAATCCATGGTTCATTGCTGTCGTCATCTCTTTTAGGCTAATTATTTTAATGTTCCAGGTCAGATCAGGACACCCACTCCAGAGAAGCTGCTGTTCACTTGGAGAGGAATGATGAAATCCAAAACCGGCAGGACACAAATTATAAGGAAACGCTTCCAGTAAATTTTACCTTTACTGCAACATCTCCCACCTGACTCTCTGTGGTAAAATCAGCTGCAACTAAACAAACCTGAGCTCAGGCACAGCAGGTCAGGGCCAGGACATGCTGTATCAATCCCTACAGATCTCTGATGTACTGCTGAAGCATCTGAATCATGGGAAAGAGGGGCTGCCTGCCTCATTTGCCACAGGCAGCACATGCAAGTGGGACAGTTCACCAAATTCACTTGCCAGCTGTGTTGTTAACTGCCTTTAACTAAAATCCGTCCTAGTCCTTGCACTGGGAGGGCAGCTGGCTACCAGCCCCTGACCTCTCAGGAGAGATCTCACACAGAAATTGGGAAAGGCTGGTTTTCATCACCACCCAAGGTCAGTCATGCCAGCCAGTGATGCCAAGATTTTTCAGTTCATGTCAGGTCAGAGCAGTCACTTGTTCCTGCCATGCACATGCAGGCAAACCACCATATTTGCTTTTCTTTAAGCACTACTTGCTTTCAGCTACACAAGTAATTAAGAAGAAATAAAGAATTAATAAATTAAGCCAAGTGCTGCTCAACAAGAGATTTCCTCCCACTTCTACCTGACCCCATGTTCAGACAGGGAATCATGCAAAGGCAAGGTCTGAAGTTTAAAAAGAAGTTTAATACTTCCCAAAGGGATAATACTAAAAAAAGGAAATCCATCAACTCTGTAAAGTGGTTTTGAGGTTCCTGAGTGAAAAGCTCCACAGAAATTCTGGTACCAAGGGTTTTGTCCACATAAGGTTGCACAGTATCTCTCCTAATGTTGTGATTTACTCCTTGAGAGGTTGTAACATTGCTGAACTCCACACAAACAAAACCCAGTGGCCATGCAGAAGAAGAGAAGTCTAAAACTTCTGATTTTGGCATTTTTTATATCAAAATACAGAGTGTGTCAGCATGCTGGCACATGAAATACAGCACTTGGTTACCAGTCACCTACATCATCACCATCTCCATACTGGAGACAACATTTCTTCCCGTTCTGCACATCCCCTCTGTTATCTCACATGTATTTCTCCTGGTTAAACACTTATCAATACCATTTTCAGTGAACTCACCCTCACAATAAGTTATTGATGTACTGTGTTAAGCATAATCCATATCAAGACTATTTCTGAGAATACTCTACTCAGCACATGTAAGGTCAATATTCAAAATGAAAATGCACTCCAAATCTGCTCTGTATACCTGCCATCACATCCACATCTGCTCCAGGCTGTGTATCATTTGCCCTTGCAGTGCAAACACTTCTATTCTCATGTAAAGAGCCTGTCCGCAATGATTCATGGCCCAAACTTTCAGCTGAGATTGAAGATTTTTGTTTCAGAGAGCGGGGATGTAAGAAGAATTGAAAATTAAACATAAGCCCCTTCTGACACACAATCCTTAGGACACCAGTTCCCTTGACATAACAGCTGGAACAACTTTCTCAGAATCCAGCTTGGAAAATACAGATGACAAATGATGGTTTCCTCCCATACAAGAGTAGAATCCTCTGGTTGTTAAGGGAATAACCAAGCACACCAGACTAACGTGGAAACACAGCACATCAGTGACTCGCTCTGGATTTGCCAGCGAGTTAAATGTTTAACTCAACTGTCAGTGTTTTCCAAGTCAGGCATTTTAAAGGGGGAAAAAAAAGGACTCTTATGAGGAATAAGAATCTTCCTTTTTTTCAGGACTTCCTAATATATTGCAGACAGGGAATTAGTCATCTCAGCTGCCATGTATTTACTCACCTAACTCAATACACGTGATTCCAAGGGACCAGACATCCACCTTCCCGTCGTACTGTCCCTCGTCCATAGCAAGGATCACCTCTGGTGCCATCCTGCCAACCACAGAGCAAAGGGCAGGTTAGGGCACGTGGATGTCACTCCCAGCACATAAAATGAGGGAGACCCCCTAATCCCAAAGGCATTGTACCTGCAGGCAGACAGCAAGGAATGGGAGAGCCCTAAAAGGGGGAAGAGGATCCCCTACACTCTCACCAGAGCTGGTGAGCTTCCCATTGGCACACCAGGAGCATTTTCCAGCAGATTTATGCAGTCTGTGGGCGTATCTATGAATGGAACAGGGAAGTCTGGAACAGTGGGGAAATAAGGTGGTCCAAGAAAAAGGGATGAGTCGGGGGAAGAAGAAGAAGAAGCAGGCCCAGCCTGCAAAAATCCAGCCTCTTAAATTGTGTTCGTCCAAGACAAACAGGTTTCCTGCCAAATGGCCTCATTCAGGGCCATGGTGACCTCCCAGCAATTCCTGGGGCCTCTGCCACAAAATCAGTGGAGCATGGAGCTGTGCTGGTCCACTGTGTTAGGAATGCCAAGGAACTCAAGTGACCCTTCAGCAAGTTCCTTCAAAACAGGATTTAAGTAGCTGTATGACTTGCAGTCTGCATGGCCAGATTAACAGGATTGCCTTTCTCCATGGGGCTGTTTTAGTTCCATTACCTATGGCAAATGTTAATTATTTTTAAGCCCATGGCATTGCAACAGTGGAGTCATTAACTGGTGGCATTTCCAAGTGCTGCACAGCTTAAAACTCTACTCATGGACACTGAGGAAAGACACACTTCCTCAAGACCTGGATGCAGGGATGTTAGGAAAACTGCTTGGTTAATAAAAGTTCTTATGCTACATATTACTGTGAAATACTGAAAATGGAAGGTAAGTTTTATAAAGGACTGAAGTACTACAGGCTTTACTCACCAGTAAGGCGTTCCCACAAAAGAGTTGGCAGGGGAGACTATAGATGCAGACCCAAAATCAGCGAGTTTCACTTGACCTGGTTCTGTTAGGAGAATATTTCCAGCTTTAATATCCCTTTAAAAGAAAAAAAGAGAAAAGTATGTGTGCAAGAACGAACACCTCAGAAGCACAAGAGAGACAGAGAACACATGGTGTCCCCTTTGCTGTCACCTCCACTGCCACCTTCCCTGTACAACAACCAAGGGGATGGAGCACCTCTCCTATGAGGAAAGGCTGACAGAAGTGGGTTTGTTCATCCTGGAAGAGAGAAGGCTTTGGGGTGACCTAGTTGCAGCCTTCCAGTACCTGAAGGGAGGCTACAAGAAAGATGGACAGAGGTTATTTGCAAGGGCCTGGGGTGACAGGACAAGGGGAATGGATTCAAACTGACAGCCAGTAGGTTTAGCTTAGATATTAGGAAAAAATCTTTACTGTGAGGGTGGTGAGGCCCTGGCAAAGGTTGCCCAGAGCAGCTGTGGCTGCCCCATCACTGGAAGTGTTCAAGGCCAGGTTGGACAGGGCTTGGAGCAACCTGGGCTAATGGAAGGTGTGGGTTGGAACAAAATGAGTTTTAAGGTCCCTCCCAACCCAAACCATTCTGTGACTCTATACGACGACTCAGCAGCCACGTCAAGCCATCAGCAATATATCCACCGGCCCTGTGCCTGCGATTAAACAGCGACAACCACCTCCTCCTGAGCCATCGGCGGGGTGACTCGGGATGCAGCGGGCGCAGGGATGCGCGGCAGGCCGGGCCTGCAGTGCCGCTCCCTCGCCACCAGGTGTCCCCCCCGCGCCAGGTCCCCGCGCGGGGCCCGACCCCAAAATCCGGTCCCCGCTCCCAAAATTCGGTCCTTTCTCCCAGGGCCACAGGAGTGGTGCACAGCAGCACAGCACTGCTCCCCGCCCAGCCAGGACTGGCTCCCTCGCCTCTCCTCCTCACACACAAACCCAGAAATCCCTTGACAAGTTTTTTTTTCTGGGAGAGCAGATTTGCCTTCCCATCCCACAAGTTAAAAGGTGGAATATACCCCTTGGATGAAAAGCACATCTCAGAACCACAGGATAGTTCAGGCTGGAGGGGACCTCTGGAATCACCCAGCCCAAGTTCCCTTGCAAAGGCAGGGTCACCTGGAGCAGGTGACACAGGAATGTGTCCGAGTGGGTTTGGAATGTCTCCAGAGAGGGACAGTCCATGCCTTCCCTGGGAAGCTGTTCCACCCTCAACATAAAGAAGTTTTTCCTCGTGTTGAGGTGAAACTTGTGTTTTAGTTTATGGCAGTTTCTTCTTGTCCTGTTGCTGGGCACCACCAAAAAGAGTCTGGCACCATCCTCTGACCCCCTTGGAGATATTTATATGGACTGATGAGATCTCCACTCTCAGTTTTCTTAAGAAGGTCAATAGGAACAACCCACATGGCCCTTCCAGCAGTATGGGTGCTCCCAGAACTCTGCAACAGCAAAGGAACTTCCCAATGGGAAAGAGGAATAACCATTTTGGTGTTGATATGGAACAAGGATGCTGATGGAAAGGCCACATGGAGTAGCTGGTATTCATCAGGGGAAACTGCTGAATTCACAACACATAACTGCACCATGCTAGGAAGTCCTATCAAAAAAACCCCTCATTCTCAATAGTGTCCATACAGGGAGTCATTAACTATAAATAACAATTCAATGCACTTTGAAAACATGTAAAATACTTCCAAACACGTATTTTATGCACAAATACAGGAAAAGGACTCGCCCAAAATAATATTTTCATTTCATAAATTGGAATGCATTAATTTTTTTTAATTTAATATAATTTAACCATGTATAGATATGCCCCAAATAGCTATTTTAACAAGCAGCAAATAATTCCTGTCTCTAAAAATCCCTCACTGACTCAGCCTCACATACACCAATTTTTCATTTCAAGATTTCCAGTAGACTACAAAGAGACTTTTAGCCCCATAAATCAGTTCCAAGTTGCTTTATTCTGATGAATTCCCACCCATTAATCCAGTTCTCATCCACTTCACAAGTCCCTGACATATCAGTGGTACCCAAAATTAGACCAAAGAAATGAAATCAAATGAGAACATGCAACACTGCTGACAAATGAGTAAAAAAAAAAAAAAAAAAAAATCCAAACTCCTGAAAAATACCACATTATGAATGACAGATCTAGGAAGTGCCTGTATAAAATCTTCCTCTGCCTGTGAGCTTTGATTTCTCCTAAAGTGATTTTATCCCTGACTTACACTTCCACTGCCTGATTTCTGAAAGCACAAAGCTTTACACCTTCTAATATGTAAAACATTCTCTTAAAAACAGTGTAGCACTACATTCTAATTGGCAAATTTAGGGTGATATTTTCCTGTTAGTGTTTAATGCCAACATTCTTTTTCATCAGGGTCTGCAGAGAACTATTGCCAACATGGAAGAGAATCCAGCACAGGACAGACCCACATTAAACTATTTCAACCCAAAAAATTACACTCCCTAACAGCCAACAGCTTTTATTTATACATCTACCTTGGCACTAGGAGTACTGACATGTCCATTAGAGAGACTTCTGGTAGAATAACTTTTACCAAAGTTGTTTAAACACAGTGAAGCAGATTTTAGACATCAGAAAACAGCAGATGGAAGGAGCTCAGCAGCCCCAAGCTCCAGCCTTACCTATGGATCTTACAGTGAGAGTGCAGGTAGGCCAGCCCCTGCAAGGCACCGTGGGTGATGGCAGCAATCTCCACTTCCTGAAGTGGCTTCTTGTGAACTAATAAAAAATAAATTAAAAAAAAAAATCAAGAAAAAAGCCAAAAAACCAGAAGAAACTAAGAGTGATCTTCTCCCAAGAAAGTGGAAGAGAAGGAACCCCACCAAATCTGCTAGAAAGAGGTGCCCCGAAGTACCTTCCATATATCCCTAAATATGACCAGCACGTGCTTTGGCTTGACTGTATCTTAATGGCATTAAGCTGCCACTTTAGATGGGATATTGGGATGAAATTCTTCCCTGTGAGGGTGGTGAAGCCCTGGCACAGGTTGCCCAGAGAAGCTGTGGCTGTCCCATCCCTGGAAGTGTCCGAGGCCAGGTTGGACAGGGCTTGGAGCAACCTGGGCTAGTGGAAGGGGGTGGGACTGGATGACCTTTTGGTCCCTTCCAACCCAAACCATTCTGTGATCTTACACACAGAAGACTTGGCCTACAAGGAATACCAGTTTTTGCAAACTTTGGCTTAGATTCCCTATTTTGACTTAGATTACCTATTTCTCTGCAGGTGCTGTTCTAGTTTTGAGGTCACACCAGCCTCTCGTTCTATACAACCATCTGTAATTATTGCTACAAACTACAAGGCAAGGACAAAGGTGATCTCTGCAAGATTTTATGATGGATTTTCAGAAAACAGGCAGGCTGCTTCAGCCAAGAAGGCACAAATTACAGGAACATAGCTATACACATTTATACCTTCATTTTACAACATAAAAACATGCATACAGCACTGGCCTCCTGGGAAAGCCTCAGCTTACCCTTGGTGTCCCAAATTCTAGGCACAGAATGGAGCAGGACAGACAGACCACCTCTACTATCTGCAAAAACCCAGTCTGTGAGAAAACAGCCTCCCACCATACTCAGTAGGGGCACCAGCAGAAAGAAAACCAGAGAGTATATAAAACTTACCTTCTAGCAAATCAGAAGCTGATCCTAAACAGTACTCCATAACCAACTGCAAGAAAAAAAAAATCAGGCCTTTAAGCACTTTTTGAAGCATTTTGAAACTATAAAAATGTCTTTACTACTAAGGAAGGGCTGCACATAGAAAATTTAAGTCACGTGGTAACTTTAATGCCCTGGTTTAAAAAAAAAATAAAATATTTACGCAAGTAATAGCATTTGTTACTTTTCCATCAGAAGATGCAAAATTTGACTTTATTTTAGTACTGTTTCACCACAAAACCAGTACTGCTCTACACCTATTCAAGTAGGAAATTCAAATCAGACTTTGAGACATGTACATGGAGGACAGTGTTGCAGGTTAGTTCTTGCTCTTTATTCTGTGCCTTTGCCTTGAATAATCAATAATATTGTTGCTTCTGGAAGGTGTCCCTGCCTGTGGCAGGGGACTGGAACAAGATGATCCTTAAGGTCCCTTCCAACCCAAACCATTCTGTGATTCTGGAAGTAACAGGGGTAGACACTTCCTCACACACAGTTCCTGCTCGAATGGCTGAGAAACAGCCGCAGACACAAAGAAAACCTGAAGTTGCAAGAAACGCAACCAACAGTGAACAAAATAAGATCCTGCAAACACTTCAGCAACGCCAAGACATCTTTCAAGGTTGTGAAGAAGGTTTAGACACTGAGAAGTTTGTGGGTAGAAGCTGTAGAGGATGCTCCTTAAGTAAGTGTTTAATCTGTATGAACACAGAGACCTGCCTCAGAGAAGCAGGGATTTCTCACAATATTTTAAGTATTTATTTCCTGTGGATTACTTGGAAGATGCTTCAGGTGAAAGAGTCTGCAGGCAGCATGGGATGAGTACTGCTGCATGTACAGACACTGCCTGCACTGAGTATTTGACTACTGTGCTGTACATTCTCTGCCCATGCAGATCTAAATGCCCATCACTCACTCACCCATGCCGTGTGCTCTTTCAGGTAACAGCCCTTATACTCTATGGTGTTGGGGTGCTTCAGCTGTTGCAGAAACTTGACTTCTTTGATGATATCCTGCCATTTCTAATGCAAATAAAAAGGCAAAAAGTATAAATACATTTATCTGCTTAATCCTCTGCATCCTCTCAATCACCACACACTGTAGGACAGTCTGAGAAGTGACCATAAAACTACTGTACAATATGAAGATGGTAAGAGTCAGACCTGCAAAAGCACAATTGAACATCAGCTGTGTGAAACCTTACTGCACTGAGATATCCCCAAGACACATTTAAACAGCTTGAGGATCGCAAAAATTATTTTTTCCCCCTCATTTTAACTGCAATACATTTTACTTAAATGCTTCTGTTTTACACAGTGGGTCTCAAACTTAGTAACAAACCCACCTGCCCCACGAGACACCAGAAGTGCTACAGGGAGTGGCAATGAGCTGCTCACCTCCTTCTGTAACGCAGCATAAAACCACTGACATTTGGGAGACCAACAGGGAAGCGAGGAAAAAATGAGTTTAAAACATCCCTGTTTGCTCTTAACAAACAAACACACCCTGCAGTGCATGTCAAAACACCAGGCCAAAGGAACAGTGGACCCAAGTTCACGGCACCTCAACGCAAAAATAAGAGGAACGATTAAAAAGCAACAGTTGAAATGAGACTGATTTTCTCAATACGAGGTCTCTGCAATTTTAGATTATAGATCCTGAAGAGTGTTTCACATGAGTTATACATTACAGAGAGCTGTGGTTATGGCTCCAGTGGCCAGTGTGCTCTTACTGCATTATTACTGAAATCATTTCTGCAACAACCCCCATACAGGTATTTTGAATCCCCATTCACTTCCTTAAACTGAACTATTTGTCAAAATTTGCATAAACTCATTTTCCCTCCACAAAACTCCATGCTTCCCATGGAAGGAAGGGAGCAGCAGCTCCTGCATGAAAAGCTGTTCTGCTGGGGTCAAATCAAACCTGCAGCTCATTTCACTGCTCAGATTTACATTAGGGCTGCCACAGCTTCTGCAGGAAAAATTGCCTTTATCCATCTTACCTCATTCGTTTGCTTTCCACTATAGGACATCTTCTTGACTGCCACCACCTCATTAGTGTGGGAATTTGTAGCCTGGAGTAGGGAAAGAAATAGATTGAAAAAAAGCTTCATTTTTTTTTTCCCCTCCCCATGGAGTGAGCTGTGCCTGTGGCAAACGTAGGCTTTTTTCCTCCTCTATCATATCCTTGAAAGTTCCTACATCTCAGAGATGTCTTCCTTGTGATAAGATTTACCAGACAACTATTAAGATACTTTTCCCTGACTTTCTCTCTCCACACCTGTTGTTCCTCCCTCAGAGTTACTGCTCTTGTTACCTCTGTATTGATACACAAACCAAGCTAACATGCAAAATACAGTTTTATTGCAGCTGCACCAAAACCAGTTTTAGATACACCTTTGGAAAAACGTTTTCTAAGGAGACAAATAGAGAGGTGTACCAAAATCTCTATGATTTCATCCAAAACCTCCATACAATACGGATACTCTTCAATGGCTATTTCAATTCCCAGCTTCAAGATGATGATTCATTCTGGAATTTTTTCAATCATAAAAGCAACCTCCCTTTCACTGCAGCAAATCTCAGTTTTGCCAGGTACCTTATGTAGTAGTGACATGAAAATTCTGTACTGACTCAAAATTGTACTTTTCTGCAGCCTGTTTGATGCAGGGATGGAGACTGAAAATTCAGTTTGGGAAAGATTTCTCCTTGCCTGAACTGGCACTGCCCTCATTTCTGCATGTTAAGGACAGAAAACTTCAAGCTTTTGCTGTTAAAAGAGTTGTTGAAATCTCTGTACCTCCAACCATTTTTGGGACAAAAAAAAAATTAGTGACAGTTAAAAGCTTAAACTATAATAGGAGCTAAATGTGGTAAATCCTCCTTTCAAACTGCTTTCAAGTAACGCATTAACAAAGACCTTTCGTGATGCCTGCAGTGACTTCAAAGAAAAATGATGTTGGGTGAGCCAACAGAGCACAGGAATTACTGAAGGGAGGTGACACAGAGTCCTCACAGCACACACTCCTCAAATGAGAAAGCTGAAAACAAGGAACTATGGATAAGGTAAAACCCTTCCCAACCACTCGCCTTCCTGATTCAGCACAGAAAAGATCAAGAGTATTTGACTCAGACAGATGTATTAACGCTGTATTTCTGTCACATTAATTCCAAGTATCTTCACCTGACCGTGGTATCTCTCATTCCAGCTGGAATTTGCCCCTGAAGGACACAATGCCATGTTGCCAGAGCTGTGGGTAAAAGTTCTGGCTGTACCAAGTGCTTGGGATCCTCCTGGCTGAACCAACTGACAGGGCTGTACGAGCACACTTGACAAACAGCCACGTGCTGAAGCAGTTTTGGCAATATCTGTAGATTATATCTTGAGGAATTATATCATTATCCCTCAAAACACACATGCGCTGCTCATCTGACACAACATTTCGAGCTCCTGTCCTGTTCTAGCAATACTTCCATCACTTTACACAGTTCCAGACAGTGAATTGGAGTGCTTAAAATAATTCATGTCAGCTATTCCCAGCTTATGGAGTTACAGGTGTAACAGATCTTATGTGAATACTTTAATAATGTCTGGTATTCAGAAACCCCAATTCCAGTGAATCTGATCTTCTGAGTGGCTGATCATGCTACCAAGCAGCTTTAATTTGTCTTGGACTGATTTTTTATACTGATTCAATTTTAGTTTCACTGATGGCAACTGGATTACAACGATTTCCAAACCCAGTATTTTGGATTTGGCTTTGTTTGATACCAACTGTAAAAGCACTACTCTTCTCACTTCCTCAATTAAATTCTCTTGACTGTATCAATTAATGCCATAAATTATTCCCACTTGAATTCCCATTCCTCTTAGGACTTTCTCTTTGCTCTTGTCATGTAAGAATTTCCTGTTGAAGACATTAGAGCTATTAATTTGCAGTGATTTACAGGCATATGAACTCCAAGTAGAGCATCTCGAAACTCCAGGTCTGGCAAATTAATTTCCAACTGTTTAAATTCAATTTTCAAACAGCACAAAACACCATATACTTGACCTGTATGGCTGGGTGCTCTAATAAGACTATAGTGATAAAGTGTTATTAGAAAGAGCTACTGTAAAGAGCTCAGGAGTGCTCTGGAAACACTTATTTTGAGATGTTTTATCAGAAAACTAAACACACACAGAGTACTAAGCTCAAAGGATGCTAATTTCTACAAATGCTGAAAATCTCCAAAACCTCACTAAAAAACGACTCTGTTTCCCAAAAAGGAGAGAACCATACTCACAAAGTAAACTGCTCCAAAACTTCCATGTCCGATCTCGTGCAAACCCACGAATATTTCCTCCGGATCATCTTTGTAGAACAGGTCGGCTATTTCTGGGTCCTTTGGCACCCCTTTGCGCATCTTTGAAGTGTGTTACGGACTCCTTCGTGCTCTCAGTTCCCAATCAGTTTCTTCCCTCATGGACAAAGCAGTTTGCAGCAGGCAGCATTCAGCACCTGGGGAGAAAGTTCATCTTTCATCTGCTTCCTTCCCACACGTCTCCGCTCTCGCTCCTCTGACGGCAAAATAAGAGGAAACACTTTCAGGAGCAATAGGCTCCACTATCGTTTCCTTCAGCTAATTCTTTTTAATTATTAGTCCCATTTAGATATAGAGATTACAATGCATTCAGAGTACAACAGGTCTTTATCTCACACAGGAAGCAAGTGCTGCAGTTACACTAAAATCCACTTGAAGACAAGAGTCCTGTTGCTATGCAAAACATCCTGTGACAGGAGTTTGTTATTCTTCATGCTGGGCTCCCAATGTGTCAGTTTTTAGGCTATAACTGTTGTTCCTCCTACTTTTCTGAGCTGTTTGCTTTGTTTTTTCACTCCCACTTGCCAGCTGGTGCTAGTAGAAAAGTTAGCTGCTATTCCACAGCAACACTTTGCAGCCATATAATTGTTATTTCTCTATTTATTTACTCAGAACTGCAAGACAGTCAGTGGTGCTGGACTGTGATCGCTTCCAGGACATGGAATTGCTTTTGAAGGATCCTAGACTCCACCACATAAGACAGATCTTTGCCTCCTGAACATGTTTCCTTACCATAAGCATATAATTAGGCAGCACAGAACTGGGCAGTATCTAAGTGAAGATTTTCAGTATCCATCCCCAAAATTTTGTATATATGGGAGATAAAAAAAATAAACATCCAAACATCAGAAAGTTCCCCATTTCCTATCAAAACACCCTGAAAAATCTATATTGGTTCATTAAACACTGGTGTGCAAAGCAATGATGGGAGTCTTTACCCATCTGCTTTTGACTTGTGAAACCCAGCAGACAATCTGTAGATGAGTCACCTGGAGCAAGTCTCAAAACTACTGTCACATGTGTAGTTCAGCACCTCATCTCTTGAGACCACATCTTCTCTGTGCATGAAATGTTCAGGCTACCTCATGATATAAACCAGTGTAACACCTAAAGAGAGACCAGCTGCAACCCAACGATCAGATAAAATTAAGACACACGTAAAAGGCTTTAGAAGGTCTCAGACTGCAAGTGCCATCTGAGACTGCCTCCTTGACTCAGGATCACTGGTGGAGCAGCAAACACCACAGCCTGTGGTTCGTTAGAGGTGCAATTAGAGGAGCCCACCTGGGTAACTGTGGCACCAAACATGCTCCGTGGCTCACATTCCTTTCAGCAGCATCGTCCTGCGCTCCCGGCCCCCCTGACTCTCTTATTCTGCAAAGGAAAACAAATAGCAGAGTTTAGAAAAAGTATTTTAAGTTTTGTACCTTATTTATACACAAAAATATCACGTCCAGTAAAGACCAGTGACTACAAGGCCCCGATGGAAAGTGCAGTTAGAGGAGCACTGGCTGGGAATGCTCACGGTGCCTCTCCGGGTGAGGATGTGCACTTCCTGTGTTCCATATCATTGCAAGATAAAAAAACCAGGAAAAGGGGTTAAATGCCAAGTTCTTTGGCTTTCAAAAGGACTCTTTAGCTTGCAGGGGCACAGGCAGAGTGTGGAAGCTCCCTCTCAGACCACACTTTTTAGATTGCCTATAAAAAGGACAAAGCCCAGAGAAGCCATGAATGCCCCATCCCTGGAAGTGTCCAAGGCCAGGCTGGATGGGGCCCTGGGCAACCTGATCTAGTGAATGGCATCCCTGCCCATGGTAGGGGCATGGAATGAGATGGTCTTTAAGGTCCTTTCCAACCCAAACCATTCCATGATAAGCTGACACAGCTGAGTCCATTACTTCTGTCTGTATGTTCTACCCGATGACACACGAGATTCTTGAGAAAGTCCTGGGCATTAGTAAGTCAAACATTGTTGAATTCCACCAGGGAGAGTATAAGAAATGAAAAGATGGAAAAGGAGGGCAACCAGTGAGACTCATCAGCTGAAATCAGGTCTCAATTACTCAGTGTCACCCACTCCTGTGGGTGCAGGAACATTCCCAAAGAGCCACCACTGTCCTCTCAGAGCAGTGGGATACAGGGAGAGCTGGAAATCAGCTTGAACTCATGGAAAATGTCATCATGTGGTTACATCCACAGCAGAAATGCTTCCAAGTTAAGCATACTGCAAAAGTTATATTGCCAAAATCTGAATTCATAGGCACCTGATTTAATGACAAATACAGTAACTCATCTTCTCATTTATTAGGAAAAAAATAAATGAGCAGAAGTCTTCCTGCTAACAGTTAACATTACCAAAAACTGTTATTTTTGTCTGCTGTTCTCATTGCAGGGTAATACTATTGAGCTGTTAAACAGCTACTTGAAGAGCACCAAAAAAAGGTTCTGCAGTGCTTAGTTTTAAAAAAAAAAAAAAAAAATCTCTCAAGTATAAACAAAAGCCAAATGAATGAAATGATTATTCATTCTCAGCTGACTGGCCTCACCCACAGGTGCTGTATTTACTACAGGCCTGCAGACAGGGCAAAGAATGCAGTATTTCAGGTCTGGCATTCTTCAGCCAACAGAAAAATCCATTTGGCTGTAGAACAATAAAAACAAACTGACAGAGAAAGCAATTTATCCATCTCTAGTCAAATGAACTTCTCTGCCGTTAACGAAGTCTGTGCAGCTCTAATATTCAAGGTATTTAAAATGGGAAGCTAAATGTCAATACTTAGAGCTCAGCCCCAAGTAATAATGTTCTTTTCCATTTGGGACAGGCATATGTGGTGAGGCAAGTAAATCTTCTCAGCAGGAAGCTGTTATTTCCCAGTAATGATTATCAGAAAAACTTAGGATGGAAAGTGTATCAAGAATAACTTAAGTCCTGATGATTGAACATGATCACAGAGTGATCCATACGATCCCACAGTGCTGGCAGTGCCTTGGGACAAACACTGAGAACTCTTTGTACAACCACATCACAGCATCAAGTGCACAATTTGTCCATGGGACAGACAG
This sequence comes from Corapipo altera, assembly GCF_003945725.1. Classification (NCBI taxonomy): domain Eukaryota; kingdom Metazoa; phylum Chordata; class Aves; order Passeriformes; family Pipridae; genus Corapipo; species Corapipo altera. The sequence continues at coordinate 1,660,548 of NW_020884941.1, forward strand.
TGTAAAACACAACAGATACACATCCCACCACTCCGAGGTAACCTGGCAAGGTCACAAATCCTCAATATCACAACTCTCTTCTAGATATGTGAAGAGTGAAATAAAAATGGTTTAGAACATGCAGAGCACTGTGGGAGTCAAGTGCCATTAGTAGACAACCTCAAGTTCAAGGTAGGTCAATTTGGGCAAGTTCTTTCCAGTACCAAATTACTGAATTAACACAGTAAGAAACAATTTCTCTTAGAAGCCTGATTTCTGCTCTTCATCCTTCTAAAGCAGCATTTGAGATTCTGCATATTCTGAAGACCTCAAATGGAAACAGCATTAATCACACTGGTGGTGACTTGGGGGAGTGACAAGTGACTCAAGACTTTCAGGGTTTGGGAGATCAGCATTTTGTTCAGACAAGCCCTCAAACTGCCTACCTAGAAATTAAAGCTCTCCAATCAACAATTACCAGTGAAAAATCCCTGCCTTGGAGGAAAAACCACTTGTGCCCCATTTCTGAAATCCTGCAAAGGGGTAGAAATACAGGATGAATTCTTGAGAGCAAATGCAGCATCAGAGATGATGGTGAGAAAAATATTCAAAAGATTCTCTGGGGAAAAAAAATTCTCATAATGAAGATTACAGAGCACAGTTGGACACATCTATGTGGCAATGCAACATCACAGGCAGAGGAATGCAAAATTACTCCAAAATTCCTTATGGGAAATGCACCTGGCCAGCTGCAGTTTGCCCAGGCCAGCAGTGCCCACAGCAAGAGGGAAACGCTGGAGAACTGCTCTGAGAACCACAAGGTGTTCCTGAAGCAGTGAAGCAATTCTGCTCAGAGCAGTTTGCTGTAATTCTGCTCTCCTCTCCCTTCAAACCCAAGTTCTGGAATGCAATCCAGCCACGACGAGCCCTCTCCAGGGAGTGGGCACTTACTGCCAGAGTTTTGGCCTCGTTGCCATCTCACCATGGTGTTTCAAGGATTCTCTATTCCTTCCTTATGCTAAATAGTACAATAACCCAGTGCTTTTAGGGGCTGGGGCATCATCAGAGAGTTTCAGGAGATGATGGTGGAGAGTATGGGAAGAGCCAGGCCAGGAAGCAGAAAGCAGGATGATGTTGATGAACAAGGTACACTAGGGACTGCTCAGAGACTGGGCCCTGGATAATGCTGTGACAAGTGACACTACCAGAGCAAACACACAGGGTTTTCCAACAGTTTAAAGAAAGCAAAAGTTTCCTCAATCCTAGGAAAGCCTCACATTTAAAAAGCACGAATTCCTGCTTTTGCACAAGGATTCTCTCGCCGCCAATTACAGTCTCTAGGTGCTGTATTAATAATAACAGAAAAGACCTTGACCTGAATATAAAGGAAAGAACAAAGCATAACTGGAAGTGCCTTTAAGAGGGGCTGAACTATCCACATTTCCAAATAACCCATGGATCTAAAATTATATCCATGAATAAGATAAACTTGAGAACTCAAATTCTGTAACTGCTAATGAGGTGTCTTTTCAAAGCGCAGTAGCAGAAGAGTTATTTCCCTCTTTGTCAACCAGCAGCCTGCCCAGCATCCTTAGTTCCCTCATCTCCCAGCACATCCAATACACCCAAGCACAGCTCCCACACCCTCCAAGCATCCCCACAAAGTGCAAGTGTGTGGCCTGTAAACACAGCGTGAAACGCGTCTCGCAGCACCAAAGGCCTGTCTGAAATGTGTACAGAAATACACAACATTAATTTTAGTTCCTAACTACACCAGGGTACTTCCCAAAACAAGGACAAAGTTTTCCACTTTGTGCAGAAAAACAAACTACAGGAAACAGGGTGGACCAGCAGCAGATTCCACTCAGAGGAGGAGCAACGTGACACAGCTCATGCACCCATTTTTAGATGAGTATTTTGAGGGGAATAAATTGACACCAGAGTTCTTTTCCCAAGAATGACGAGCACAGAGTCCCCTTCCATCATTTCAGTCTCTCCAATATCTGCAAAGGAGGAAATTCTGAGATAAATTCAGCTGGTAACAACTGTCCTGAGTAAGAAACCTTGAGAGCCCAAAGTAGGCACATGCTCAAGTCCCACTGCAGCCCCCACATGCAAATTGACATTGTTTTGTTTTTTTTTTTTTCTGTTGTCTTTAAGAAGCTGGAGCTTTTTCCTTTTCCTTGAATTGGTACATATGGCTGGCCACCACGGCCAAACACAAAACACTTCATCCCAGGCTATTCCAGCTGGTCCACTCACCTGCAGACCACAACCTTGGATGAACAGCCCATTACTTTGCAGAAGCAGGTACTCTGGCTTTTTGGGAAACACTCTTCCACCTCCATATTTTAAGCTTTTCAGTGTAATTTTTTGATTGTAAAAATTACGTTCCCAGCTAACTTTATGAAACTCAACACAGCATACATGTTTTTTCCAAGTATATTAGCACCTAACTTATTTTAATGCTTGAACCAGTCATACACAGATCTGGTACAGAAACTCAAGCTACTTGCAAGTTTGCTGATGGTGTATGTGCAAAAAGCACTTGTACTACAGCCTTTGTTTGCTTAAATTAATTACTGATTTCCAGATACTGAGAGAAGATTTCACTCTGGTCCAGAAGCAGCAAGTCCTCTCATGTCCTCTCCACAGATTTCTCAGAAGTGAAATGATCCTCTTGGTACAGAACAGAAAGGGAAGGGACCCAGTGACCTTCAGCAGCAAAGACAAATATTCCTGAGAATTTGAAAACGGTCTGCAGATATCAGGACAGCGTTCCCTGAGGGCACACAGCGGGAGGACCAGGCTCAGGAATCGGGACACAGTCTGCTAGGAAAGCTGGATAATGTAACAGAAGCACAAAAGGAGCTCAGTGATATCATTAACAGCCGAGACTCAAACACCAGTTCCTCAAACACCACTTCTACTGCTTTGCTTTTACAAGAAATAACTTCCCAGAACGCTCCAGTCAGTGTCACACACCATTTTTCTTAATATCTGGGTGCTACCACAGCCCTTCACCATCTACAGCTTCTAAAAAGGACTGCAAGACTCAGTCTTTGCCTGGTACTCTGCTCAGCAATCCACCTGGAATTCCATCCTAACGCTCCATACTTTGATTCAGCATTGTCCAGTGCTCGTGCACCAGGTCATGTGGAGTTCACAGGATTACTCATGCTAATAAAACCCCTGAATCACAACTGTTCTGACTGCACGGTGCCCCTGGGATATGAAATCCAACTAATAACTTGCAGGTCTTATTGTACATACAGACCTTAACCAAAGCAGCTTTTTCTTCCTGAGGAGGAGCAGTAGTTTTAAAGGAAATTTTCCATTTACAACTCCCCTATGACTATTACTTATGTGTCGTAAGACAATAAACTTCTTAATAAAAATATAAGACAATAAACTGATTAAAAAAAAATAAAAATATAAAACCAGTGGGCTTAAAGTCAAGAGAAAAATCAGTTTTAGTCATCGGGAACATTTCAACAAGTATGAAGTCAAGCCACAGGCCAGGCCTCCCCAAGGGAATAGTCCCAGTTGTGTCCACTGGAATTCCACTGCTTTGCTAATTGTGTGTAACCTTAGTTACCCAAAATCATGGGGTACAGCCTGGGCTTTTAGAAGTCAAACAGCATCATTCTCCACAGCAGGTACATAACAAAAAAGCAAAACTTCACAGCAAGAGACACTGGGTGCTGCTTCCCAATGGTTTTCCTGTTGACTTTAAAACAATTTAATGAAAATATGCATGCCCTTGTTTTGCTTAAGGGTAATTAACATGTCTTGGACTAGAGCATGTATTTTACCATAAATCCCAGAATGCATTATTAAGGCTTTTCAGGTTTAGTTAACAAGATTAAAAACTTTCAGTCATGAAATAAACCTTGTCTAATTAAAAATAAAGGAAAGAAAAAGGCTTCCTGCTCCCAGCAACAACATTTCATAATATTTCATCATGGCACACTTGAAATAATTCAGTCGTACATCTGGAAGGGAGGAAAGATCCATGAATCATTTTAAGCCCTGATGTACATAACCCCAAATAGCATCATACACAGAAATACAAATTTCATCAGATCTTCTCATCAAAACATCTCTAAAAAGCATCACATGTGGGTCATGAAATTGAGAAAATTGCCTCCTTATTTTCGTCAGATTCTTTTTTTTTTTCTGTAGCATTTTTATCAGGCTCTTCATCATGTTGCTTAAAAGACAGTGAACTGCAGACCATTATAAATTGATGAGTATTATGCTGTGTGCTACTCAGAGGCACAAATAAGTCATTGGATTTGTTTATGAAATGAAAGCCTCAAGAGACACCAGCACACTCAGAGTTTCCTACCTATTAATGTACTGGCTTCCAAAGAGCTGTATCCATTTTGTGGTTTAAAGCTATTTTTAGATACTTTTCAAAGAGTTTATATTTTGACCATCACATAATCAAGGGAAAAAAAAAATCCCCAAACTCCAGCAACTGGCTAAATCTATTCCCAGAGCTTTCCAGACTGTCCAGGGTGATGCTGACCAGCTCCTGCTCACCTGCATTGCAACTCAGAGCTGTGGGATCCCCACTGCTGACACTGAACCCACCACAGGGGCCACCAGGTCATTTAAATAGCAAAGGCATAACAAGGCTTGCAACCACATCTCCATCTCAAACTGAGTTTTTGTGAAGCGTAGGAAGTGACTGCTACAACACCTCTGAAATACAATAAAATTATCTGAGTTTTAAAATTACTTTTCTTATCGTGACTTGATAAGGAACGATCACTTGATGGCCTGACTTCTGGTTTGCCCCTGAAGTCAGAACTGCAGGGAACTGTTAGATTTAACTAACTGAGGTTAACATATAATTATGCTACTGGACAGTTACCCTGTGCTACACAAGGAAAAGGTGTATTTTAGGGGAGGGATATGTACATATTTACACATGAAGAGCCTGTGATACCATTTGGGGCAAAATGTGATTTCATTATGTAAGTGTAAGACAATGAACAGAACCCTCTGATGTAAGAGTGTCCTGGTGTAGCTCCATGGATTTTATCACACCATCAGCTGACTTCGAAAAAAGAGGTTTTCATTTAAAAATCCTGGTTTCTCCTTTTGCAAGGAAATGTAACTGGGATGCTAATTTTCTGGAAGCTGTATCACAGTAAAACTGGCCAAAGGGAGTCATGCAGTGGGTCCTTAACAAAACATAAGGAAACAGATGCAGGCTGTGTGCATGGAGGAGGAAAGAAAAGACATTCCTTGGTCATAGAGGGTCAGAGCATTTCTCACAACAAACCAAACTGTAGGGTTTTTTAAAATTTTTTTACTTCTGTTTCGAGACAGGCAAAGGTAAGTGCGAAGTATGTTCTTCATGATTCTAAGAAAATCCACAATCTTCATTATGAGCTTATTAATAAAACCACCCTGAGCATTTTAATTTGTACAGAGAGTGAGTTGCACAGTGCACTGGGTGTTGTTTGTCCTCTCCAGTGACAGGGTTTGGAGGGAAAGGCTTCTGCATCCTGACCTCGTACTGCTGCTGGTTTAAGGAGCAGAGAAACACACAGCATTCCACAACATTCCCAACCTGGCATTCCATGATCTGTGACATATATCCCCCAGCACATCTTGTCTTCACTGTGTTAAACTTCCCCCTTTCTTTGCTCCCTGAATCTCTCCTTTCTAAAACTTCTCCTTTTGCAGCCCCTCCTTCCTTCCTGCCTCCTCTGTGCCAGCCAGAGATAACTCTTTAGGAAACAGCCCTTCTGACTATGGCAGTTTCTCATCTTTGCTCCACCCACCCTCAGTGCCTCCAACTCCAGCACATCCAGCTCTCCTGACCTATTTAGAGGCACAACTGCAACCATTAAGAGAAATAACAGGAATTTGGTCCATGCTCCTATCATTAAAAATGGCTTACACCTGTTTCATTCAGGTGTCAAAGTCGGGAATGGAGTTAAACACAAAAAAGCTGATTTGGAAGAACCCACAAAAACTCAATTTCATGTGGAAATACTATTATTAAAAGACAACAAACCTGGTCTTGCACATACCAGCCAAGGAATTATCAGTCACTAAATATTACATGACTTAGTCACTGGCTTTCTAAGTTTATTCTCCTATAACATGTATTTTATGGCTACTACTAAAAGACATGCATAGAAGTGAGATATGGATGGCTACTGTCCAAAATGTCATTATTATGATCTAATAATTGTGAACAAGAAAAGAGGGTTTATACTCTTTGAAAAGAAAACTGGATGCCTGAAACTCTGGAAAGAAGAAGGATCCTGTGCTGCTTTTATCCAACACCCAGAAAGGACTCAAAGTTGGTTCTGTTGGCCATCACATGTGCTTATAAGACACCCCACTCGTGGGTCCCTCTTTTTCAGGATCATTTTAACACCCTTATGACAATTACAGCATTATTTGCACACAGCAGTTATCACACTTAAACACAGAAGCTGCTAAAATTGAGAAACAAACCCTGTTCAGGGTCACCCAAAGAATAACCACAAATAAAACTGAGGTTCCCAGATTAGAAGGAGCTGGGGCAGCAATCCCACCGAACAACCATCTGCTGCTTCCACGCTGATTTTTTGGCTGATTTACCTATCACGCACATCGCCACGGCAAGCTGGCTTCCTGGCTGACTGAACAGCCATGAAAGAAATCACCAAAGAGCTCAAAGATCTGAATAAAAGCAAACAAGGGTAATGAAATTATAAATATATGCAACCTTGCCAAGGTAGTCATTTCTGCAGTACCTCAACACCCCAAGCAGGAGGGATTTACTCATCAGTGAGTGCCCCCAGCATCACACAAATGCTGTTTAAGCAATTCTCCTCCCTTCAAACACGTTCACACACGTTACGGGGAAGGGAAAAAGAAAATTAAGAAAGCATAAGAAAGGAAAACCTCAAATCCCGCTGAATTCCGAACTGAAACAACTATTTTGTTTCAGCAGACAACAAATTCTGAGCTAACAGTGAATTTATAGCTACCACAGAGTGTCATCACTCCCATTACATCAGAACATCCAGACTCTTTAAGTAGCTGGATAATGGAGAGGTCCAGGTCTGTGATTTCAGCCTTTAAGTTTTGTCTTCTTGGGATTTATCAGGTCAGAAAAGGCCCTTAAGGTTGCTTTAATGCAGATTTTTAGCACCTTTAAGTAAAAAAAAAAAAAAAAATTTAAATTAGAACTGGAACAGAAGTTGCTCCACTGGGCACTGGAATCAGATATGTAAGGTGAACTTAACTCTCTGGGTCAGCTCAGAGCCTTCTTCAGGCAAACTCAGTTTTGGTTCCACCAAAGGGAGATGACAGAGGCAGGGAAGAGGAGAAACAGTCAGCTGGATTAGGATATGCCAGGTATCCATCCCCTCAGCATTCTCTGCTTTTTAATTAGCATTGCTGTTGTGAAGAATCAATATACACTTTTAACTGACATTAATTCTCATTTTAAATAATCTATGCTTCGATTTAATTTTTTCCATGTGAAATTCCAAATGCAAGTTTCAGCACTGCATCGTTCTGTACAGGCACACCCTCAGATGAGCTTTAACATACTGAGATTTAATATTTCAGAATGTTAAACCCGGAGAGAGAAAAAAAAAATTATCAGTAAACTCAAACTACTTGGTGTCCTCAAGAAAACAAGACAGAAATAAGGGGAAAATAAGGGATGTGACTAATGTTCTCACAGGCAAAGAAAGTAGAGCCTGTCTCCCAGGACCTCGTGGGTCCTTTTAGGAAAAGTGGAAGGTAGATCACCATGGCAACAGAGTATTTTATGAGATACTTTAGCAGTGCAATATGCTCTGATATGAACATAATCAGAGCAGCAGTGCTCTGCCAACCAACTAGAAAACCTTTTAGCACAAACAGGGAGTGCATTTCTGTCTGCTGGAATTCCCAATAATGAAAAACGGATGCTGCAAAAGACACCACAGGTATCACAGGGAGAGAAATCACGTGCAAAGCTTAAAATGAAATTCTCTGGTCACTGGGCTCCCTGATGGAAACAGCTGAAGACTTACAGAGTCCATGACAAGGAAGGTATCAGGAAGGGAGGGTCAAACTTAACTGCTGGCCCAACTTCTATGTCAAATACCTAAATCACATCAGATCATTGCACATCTGCACAGAAACACCAGGAGACAGCACCTGGAAGGGGAGCTGTGGGGACAAAGGGGCTTCTGAGGCAGTGACAGACACGCTGGCATTTGAGGGCAGGAGGAACAGGCAAGGGAAATTCAGGTCAGAGGCATCGCTAAAACAAGAAAATGTGACAAAAAGGACATCAAAAGGAAAGGAAACACCCCCATAATTTAGAAGTGTCTCTGCCTGAGAGCAGCCAAGGGACTGACAGCTCATGTTGGAATGTGTGTTCAATGGCTAAGCAGCAACAAAATCCAGGCTCATTGGCAAACACTGCACAGGAAGAACCATTAAGAGATTGCTCTAAGATATGGCTGAGTTTTATTTTTTGCTCTAATCATAATTTACTATCTTGAATCACCACCAAAAAAGCCATTTAGTAGTTTGCTATTTTTGAGACAGCAGCTAGAGTAATGACACAGATTTGTATATACTAAATTAACACCACCAAATATGTTTTGGTCAGTTATCTTGTAGATACATGAATTCGTAGCAGAGATGATAAATCTTTTATGTTAAAAAATCCCACACAGCCAGGTCCACCTCAAGTGGCTCAGACCTGAGAGATCTCAGCAGCAGAAGAGTGGCTGATGAAAAGCATTTGGTACAAAAATAGGGTAACAGACAGCAGTAGTAATATTTTCAGCTACTCGCACACATTGCTGAATTTTAAATTAATTGTAACCACACAGGAAAAAGACCTGGGGGTTGCTGTAGACAGCTCTCTGAAAACATCTGCTCAGTGTGCAGAGGCAGACAAAAAAAAAAAAAAAAAGGCAAATGGAGTGTTGGGATAAATGCAATGACAGAAAGCCATGCCAAAAGTACAACAGAAATGAAAGGTAAAAAATACTGTATTATTCAAATACAATATCCCACATCAGATACATGAGAAAGGCTGCAGAAATAAAGCAGAGAGAGAAATAAAAATATTAGATGTAGAGGAAGACATCAGCATGAAGGCAAACTGAAGATAAAGCCAGCTTACACTGGGGACAGATAGAGGGGTAATGGTGCATTTAAGAAGAGCACATGGCAAGGCTGTGCTTTCCTCTCCCCTCTGAGAAAAGGTAAAGAATAAACGTAGCCAAAAGTATGAAGTTTCAACTTAAAAATACAGCAACTAATTCAGACAGATGGACATAAATATATTTCATGCTTTTATTCTGGTTTTAAAAACAATTAATGAATTCCCTGATTTTCAATACCGAGTGCAAGGCTCAGAACAGAAAGCTCAGGTATAACTGACATTTCCACCTGGCTGAGGAGACAACAGGGATGCCTGATCCCTGTATGAAGGCAAAACCCCAGCAGCAGCTCCATGGGGCTTCTGTCCCCATCCCTCAGAAGATCCAGCTCAGCGCTGCCCTCAATAACATAAAACTGCATCACACCCACCCCGTCCCACTGCTCCCGGCACCCACACACTACACCCATTTCCCTCTGGATTAATTTGGGAGTTCTCTCTCTTGACCCACAGTTTGACAATAAATCCCTGTCAGACTCCAGCACGTTCCCTTCCCACTTCACTCTTTTCATTCCTTCAAACACACCTGCTCAAACCATCTGACTCCAAACCTGCTGTTAATAAGTGGCACAAACTGTTTTCAGCCACCTTTATCATTCCTGGTAAAAAGTTATCCCTGCCAAATATTACAGTTCTGTTTGGTATTTCAATGTATTTCAATGATGTTGAGAGTGAATAACAGCTGAAGACAGGAAACACATCCACAGGTTTTTATTCATTATTTCTGTGGCAAGTTTCTGGAGCAACAGCAAGGAAAGGAAAAGTCACTTTTTCTAAGGATTTGTTTTCATCTAACAGATGAATTCCAGTTACACTTTCTAAAGCTCCCTGGAGCTGTCAAACTTATCCCAAGGATGTTCTGGGAATAAGAAGTATGGTTACTGGAGATAATACAACAGTAAAAATATTATGCAGAAGCATAATACACAGATCAGCATTCCACGGTTCCCATCACCATCCAGGCTGGTTCAGGACTGGTCCCAACTGGCAAACAGATATATTTGATCATGGCCAAAGCTAAAACAACACAAATATTGCCATTAAGAACCTAATTTGATCTAAACAACGTTCTCACAGCCACTTGAGCAGCCACAGCCTAATGATTTCCAGAGAGAGATGTTTAGGCATCACTTGACCACTTAAAGCTTTGTTTATTTGGACAGATACTGAGATAAAATAGCCCCAAACCAACATGACTGTGCGAGCAAGGCCCTCCTTACACAAGTGCTTATTTTTAAACTCTGCAAGGTTGTATTTGCAGGCTAAAACACAGAGTTCAAGACCACCAGATAAGCCTGGGCATCCTTAATTTTAAGTCTAGACTACAGAGCTTGATTTTTGACAGAAACTCCCCCATTTTCTATTTAAAAATCCTCCTCATTATTTTTTTCTGCAAACCTTGCCTTGCCAGCATTGGCAAACAAAGCAGGCTTTGAAGACTGTAGTAGAATTTCAGTATCACAATCTTAAATCTCATGCAATTAAGCCATTAAACTTTTCTGATAGAAACCAAAACGGTCTTTTTGCTGAATAAAACGTCTAAAGTTCATTCACTGATATGGTCTCAATGCCCTACTTGTTACCTTTTTAACAAGGGGGAAAAAAAAAAAAAAGCCTGAATAGAGATTAAATAAAACATGAGGTTTTTGTCTAAAGACAACTTAGCTTAACTGCCACAGTAAAGCTTTCATCACCAGGACTGTCTTTGCCAACAGTGTTTTCCCCTGCAGCCAATGTTGTTGGACTTAAATCAGAAACAAATCAGTCATTTACGTCAGCCTATTCCAGTTCTGCTTTCTATTAAGACAGACTGAAGTCCTTTCCCATCACCAGAGCTGGGTAAACCTCCTGTTTTCCCACATTTCATTCTCCTCTCAGTTCCCAGGGTGAATTTCACCTGTCTGGGGATGGATATTCAGCTTACATTCCTCTAATAAATGTATTTATGTGAGACAGAGGGATCTACACCACAGAAATTCATCCTTCACAGCATTAAGGCAAATTCTTCTGAAATAATCCAACTTTTTTTTTCCCCAAGTAAATTTATACAAACATCGATGCAACCACTCCTACCTTGTGATTACAGTTTCCTTTCCACTGAATATATTACTATTAATAACTTAGACTTTGGGGAAGTATGTCTCGAGGAAGAAGAGCAGGGAAATGAGGTTTGAGTTTTCTGATACCTTTTTTAAGCAAGTTTTCAATACATGAAAACAAACTTCTCCTGATAAAGGATATTACACAACTTTCCAGCAGTCCCAGAAGCACCAGGCATGCCCACAGGACAAAGGTTTTTCTGCTGGTTGATGATGTTCTGCACTGCACTTCTGAAGGCATTTGTGCAGGGAGATGTCAGTGTTCATGAGAAAATACTCATTTTTTGGATCCATAACAAGTTTATGTACAAGAAAAAGATGTTCAGTTTCCCAAAGAAAGGATCCCCACACTTGACCCTTGAGAGAATATAAATATTATTTTGTTTTGCAGATGGGAGAAATTAAAGTGTTTTGCCTGACAGTGAACATTTTCAGGACCACTTTATCAGGCTGAGCCGTACTCACAAGCACAGAAAAACTATTTTTTGGGAGGGGTACATATTTTTAACAAGGTCATTCTGTGTTTCTTATATCCTAAAATTGCCTTTAGGTGTCTAAAAGAAAGTCCTTGTGAAGGATTCCGCACACGCCCCTGTCAATTCAACACCCCAAATAACAGTAATTCTCTAAAAACCACAAACAGGATATTTTTTAAGTGAGAGAACAGACACAAACTTACTCATCTCAAATGCTGGTACATCCTTTGCCTTCCCATTCCCTGAAGCCAAACTCCTACCTGCTCCCCACGCTCTCATGGAAGAGCTTCCCTTTTCATGACATGTTCTGTACAAGAGTCTTAAACATTAATTAAGTCTAACAGTCCTCAGAGATGTTAGCACAGCTATAAAAAGGTTCCTGGATCGAGTGGCTACTGAAGGAACTGGCATCTGATCAAATTTGCAAGAGTTATGCTCCCAGCTTTATGAATAAATCAAGGAATTATCAGTTTTTGAAAGTCTCCAGCACTTCTTGGTGCCTCATGTACATATTAACAGCCCTATTTTACAGATTCAGCATCTAAGGCATAATGAACCTAAGGGGATACTAGCAGTAAAACTATGAAAGAATCCAATCTCATTTCTAAGAGAGGGAATATTTTTAGTTGGAGACAACTTCTCAATTGCAGGGCAGCTTGGAAGGCTCATTATTTTGTTCTGGTTAATTTTAAACACAGTCCAGACACTCTGTGAATGAAGCACGTTTTTCTGCAGGCTGAGGCATATTACCACTAATTAAAGAAATGATAAATTCTAGTACTAACTAATAAATTCCTGATAGTTCAATATTTTACTTCAGGGTCATATCAGCCCAAAATGTTAAAGGAGCTCAGGGGATTTTAGAAAGTCACCTGCACCAGGGTTCAGTACTCTACAGGAGCTTCTAATCACTCCTGCCACTAGAAAAGGATACTCTAGGCTGGAAAAATGGGGAAAAACTTCTTTCTGGGTCTTCCTAACTAATCTATACCTATTATAAATGTATAACTAATATGACAAGAACAAAGGCCTTGAAAGGATTACCAGAGCTACCATGAATTTTACACAATATAACTAAAAATTTTAAAGCAGTTGCCTCCAAGGAGAGAAAGCTGCACTGGACTCTTCTCATCAGTCCTTTTGTATTCAGCAACCGCATAGTTTTGTGATTTTCTTCCTAATATTCGTAATACTGGAAAAAAAATAAATCAACACTTTCAAAAGTGTAACTACAGGAGAAAACCACCAAATATTTGTATACAAATAACAGACACCACAACTGAATATTTCAACCCAGCCAAATTTGAGTATTACGAGACTTGGGGGGGAAAAAAAAAAAAAAAAAGATAAATAACTAACCATGGAATTTGTTTTGAACACAGAGGCTTCAAACCACTTAAAATTATGCTGAGTGAAGACACTGTTGAAAACAGCTACCGATTTCCCTGGTCAGAAACAAACTTTCCCAGAGAACACGAGGAGCACAGCGGGGTTACAGAGCAAGCCTATACTGTGCTTAAACTCTCCATTAAACATGCATGAAGCCCAACAGAGGAACTGCCTCTCCTCACCTTGCTCTCTAGGGAAGTGCAGCACAGCAAGGTTCAGCTCCAGGCTTCCCCTTTTCCAGGCACTGCAGGGACAGGGACCCCTCCCTGCCCCATTCACCCCCCAGTCACGGGCTGGGAGGCACCAACTGGGTCTGGCTTTGCAGAACTGGCTCCTCACCCAAACACAACGCTGCAGTTTTCCACTGAGAGCTGTTGCTGCTCCCTGCACTGCAACTACAGGAAAAGCCCATTTCTGCAATCTAGAGGAGGCACCAGCCTGCACGAACTGCACTAGGAAAAGCACTTAAGGACTGAGCCTTTTCCCATGAAAACCTCGAGTGACAGTGTAACTCCATCCTTCCTCAGTTATGTCACTGTGTGTCCCAGAAGATAAGGCACACGTTGCTCGTTTAGTGTTTCTGAATAATAGTATTTTCCCCCCAAAATCCCTGGCTGAAAAGCCCAGCCAGTATTTTTCTGTTCACTTCCAGATTAGTCCCCAACACCAGGATGAGTGACCTTCCCAACCTGCCAAGCCCCAGATTAAAATATATTCATAACATACACCAGGAAAACAAATACCATGTGTCCTGGACAACTGAAGGAGCAAATTCAGGGAATATTCCCCAAGCATGAGATGGCCACGTGTCTCCAGGTCTTAAAGCTTCTACACAAAGGGGCTGTGGGTAAGGGCATCCCAGAGCCCTGCACACCAACAGCCTGGAATTCTGCTGCTTCCCAAAGCTTTAAATTTTACCTTCAGCAAAGCCAGCCCTCACTTAACTGTGGAACAGGGCCAGCCTTATGGCTCTCTTGGATCTGACGTGGATCTGGACATGACAGCACTCCACTCACATTCTGAGGCTTCCCTAGAGCACCCTGTGTGCCTCCAGGGAAGATCCATCCCTGGGTGGGAATCCAGACCTCCACAGTGGCAGCAAGAGGCCCATCAGCTGCTGAAGCAGTAGGCTGGGTTTATTTGGATAATGCTGAAATGAGAATTGATTCCTAGACTCTGCAAGCCAGAGCTGGGTATCTTGCACGTTCAGCTTGCAGGAGAGCCACTCCCTTTGATATCCCTCCAGACTGTCCCTGTCCTCTCCTCTTCCACCCTCCTGCCTCTTCCGTGGCAGCACAGAGCTGTGTTCCAGGCCAGGCATCCCCATCACCTCCAGCCCAGGCAGGTCCTTGTCTCAAATTCCCAGTTACAGGTGGACATCCCAGCAGGGCACGGTTCCATCACATCTTTAAGCCCATCCTCCTCGTGCTGCTGCACACCCGACGTGACCCCCCCAAATGTGAACCTACACCATGACACAGACCCTTCAGAGGCCCTTGTGACTCTGCTGGCCATGGCACAGCCCTCACAGGCTCACTTCTCCATCTGGGACCAGCAGTTTCCCAGAAACCCCCCAGCAGCACAGACCCAGCAGCCACACGATCTGCTGCTGATAAGGGACTGGAACTGCTTGTGAGTGGCTCAGGAGTCACTTTAAAGAGTTAAAAAAAAAAAAAGGAAAATAAAGAAGGGGAAGGTCTCTCAGACTCATAAAGTACTAAAATTGGAGTCACTCCCTGGTGACAGCAGGGTAAAAATGACATTTCAAAGTGGAATCACATTTTCACAGTAGTGCTAAAAGACAGAAAGGGAAGGAAGCACCAGGACCTTTATAAAGATTTGGCTTAAGTGTTCTCATTAGAAAGGGATAAATAGCAGCAGTGTGTAATCATTAAAGTAATCCAATATATTTTTGAGTCCCCAACACTCAATTATATTTATTGAGACTCCAGAACTATCATACACAGCTTGAGAGCATGTAGCATCTGCTACTTCCAAGATGAGTCATGGGAGGAAATTCCCCTGTATTTTCTAGGAACCAGTTAGGCAGCCAGTGATTGAAATAGTGATGTGACTATATATACACCCACACAAATGAGAGGAAATCATTTCTATCAATAAATGTTCATTATATTTAACATACTGACTGCAGATTTCACATAAGAGATTACAATTAGAAAAGATTATTTTGGGAAAACATTCCCCTGTTTGAATGCAATGTAAATTTTGTCAAAGGTCAGAAGAGACTGGAATAGAAACTAATTTAAATAAATTTCAAGAATTTGAGGACATCTTGAAGGAGGGAAGTAAATATGCAACAAAACTTCAACACCCCACAGCACTTGCCTCCATTTTCAAGTGCTGCATCATTAACTGTATAATCACTTACCACATCTGTCCCTCCCCAAACACATCCACAGCAGCTGCCTCTAGACTGGCCTCAGGAGTAAACCCTGAGCTTAAAAAACACCCAGGTCCTGTTCATCTCTCACTTTCCAAACACGCTGCCACGCCCTTCTGTAACAGAGGGACTGTGATGTGCAAAATCTAAATTTACCTGAGTTCCATGTTGGAGGCTGGTCAGTCGGAACAATTTGGATTTTAAGAGTCAGGTCACATCACCAGATGGTCTCTAACGAGGGAATGCAGCCTCACTGACAGCACAGAACTCATTTTTACTTTAGCAGGTACCGAAGAGATGAATCTTTTCCTATGCACAAATTCAAGGTCCAAGCCAAACTTTTATGAAGTTATTTTATATTGTTTTGACCACTTTCAGCATCTTTACTCCACAGTGAAAACAGCTGCAAGGAAACTGGGAGGATACTGGATTGCTGTGAAGATTCATACAGTCCTGGAGCACTGGTTGTGTGTTTAAAGCTAAGATGTTTTTAGTTTTGACTTCTAATCTGACAAGGAGAGCTCAAACATTTGTGTGCAAGTAGCCAACTAATAACCCTTCCAGATAAGGCCTCAGGCTCTAGAATTACTGAACAGCAGCAGTCTCACCTTCAGAGAGTACACGATGGCCTTCTTGAATTACCAGGACTCTTGATAAAAATCCAGTAGGACAAAAGAGAAATTCCACCTCACTTTTGAATACCTGAAAGTCACATCCTCATCCATCAAAGGAGTGAGCCTAAAAAACCCACCACAAGCCAGCAGCTGGAAGGACAGCTGCTTACACAGGACCACTGACACAGAACAAGGTTCACTATTTTTCACCAGGGAAGTGACTGCAAAGAGAGCTCCAAGCCCTAAGTTTGAGGACAAAAAACTATTTGCTATCCCAGTAACAGTCCACAAGAAAGTTTAATTTTACTGAGAATGACCCCAGACTCATGCAGGCTCCCTGTGCAACCCCAGCCCAGTCTTCAGCTCTCTTAGCACAGGAACTTTCTGTAAAGTGTGACATCACCCATTTATCTGCAATATTTATACTGACAATGAATTTCTCCAAGCATGAGCTTAAATATATATTCTCACACAGCTCAGCTAAACGTGGCACACCATTTCAATAGTCTGTGGTGTTGCTGAGTCCATTATAAAAGTTGCTTATTCTGAAATCAGTGGCATAATCAAGTCCTCTGTATCAGGTGATAAATGTTGACTGTAAGAACACACACAGCTTTTCCCAGCAGGACCCCCCCTGCCAGCAGACATAGCCTATGGTTTTTTTTTTCCCCAGACACTGAATTTTCTTTAAAAGATCCCTGATCAGGAGATTTTCAGGTATCACCTGCTGTGAAGCAGCTGGATTTTTTTGCAAATATTTATGATACATTAAGGGTTTGTGCCAAAATACCAGATCACCACAGGTGGTAGCAACGAAGTAAAGGACAGACCACCACTGCAGCAATCATAGCTGGTTTTAGTTCTGAAGGAGAATATCAATTTCATCACTATTTCTTCACTTTTCAGACATATGGCCTTCAATTGCAAAGCAGCATTCCTTCGATACCAAAGCAGAGTCAAAAGATAATGAACACAAGCATATAAACATACACAGTATCTTGTTTCAAGCTGCAATCAATGCTACAAAGATGAGATAAAGATATAAAATCTGAATATTATAACCAAAACTTCTACGTATGTAAATCCATTCAAATCCCAGGTCCCTCCTGCTTTCCAAAAAACACAAATCCAAATTCCCTGAAGCCACAGGAAAGTGCACAGACAGGCCAACGCATACAATGGCCAAAATCTGCCCTAACATATTTTAAGTTATGCTACAGGAAGCACTATTTAAACACAAACCAAACCAGATTTGTCAGAGAGATCTCTGGGAGTCTGAAGAACAACTCACAGGCAGCTGCTCCAGGAAACCTGCTCAGCAAAATGGCCCTTGTCATGTGTCACCTTTCCAGTGAAATGCCAACTGTATGGCCAGGAGTTTATAATGTAAGTAATTATAGGCATTATATAAGGTGTGCTTGCAATGCTCCTATTTCCTTCTCCATAAAGATTAAAACTGTGGCTTCTAAGCAGCTTAATTTTTGATGGGAGACAAGTGCAGTACTGCTGCTCCTGGGAACTGCATGAACTGATTTTCCAAACCCAAGGAGGCTCAGGATCCGGCGGTGCTTCCGAACACTAAGGGCTGCTGGGCACATGAGGTCACTCATGGCCAGAAGCTCCAGCCCAGGAACATCTGCAGAACCCGTGCAGTGACCTGGCTGCCCCAATTTGGCTTTCAGCTGACAGTGCTCACGAAGCACAGCATCCCTGAGGGGCCTTTATGGGATGCAGAAGGAGTTCAGCCTGACTCTGTTCTCACCCTTAAGACCTGGCTGAATTGCACTCACAGCCATCAGGAATCTTCTGCTGAAGCTCTGCATTCACCTAGTCAGGATAAAGGGAGGATCCAAAGATTTTACCTGTGCTGGCACTGGATGAATAAGTAGATTTAAAATGCTCTTTGCCACGGAGTATGATGCAGCTACCCCATTATACACACACAGAACATGTATAGCTTCAAAATGCTTCTTTAAAAACCAGCAACCCACCCTGAAGTACATCTGCATGAGTCCTTCAATATAAAGATCCTCAGCCCTCAGCACTGCTTCATTCACAGCTCTGGTAAACAGTTGAACATGAGCACTGACATGTTTAAGTGGTTTTAAAAACTATTTCATGTCCATTACTGCTATATAAGTGTTACTCAGGAAGACAGAACCATTCCCACAGCCTGTTCAGAATAACACAAACACTCCCAAATTGCCATGGGGCTATTTATTAACCAACTACCATACTGTAAAAATATGGCCATTAAACTTCATTAAACTTTATTTTTTGTCTGCAGTGTAAGACAGTTCCCAAATCTGAAAGTGAAATGTCAGTATCAAGCTTAAAAACTAATAAATGAGCTGAGCAGTGGAAGCCCCTTCACCGTGCAAGAGCAGAACACTGGAGTGTTTAGTCACCAAAGATGGGCCAATACCCCAAAACACCAAAGGAAGTACAAGCAGCAAGGTCATTTCACATCTGAATGATTAAAACATTTAACCATCTAATTTATTTATATAATCATGATAACTTTACAGCTCTTTCAATCATACATTCAACACAAAGACTAAGGGAAAAAAGAATCCAAGCACACACCCTGAAGCACAGCATTCCAAGCACAGGCTCCGAGAACATCCTAATCCTCCCATCCTATCACTCATGGCCAGAAGAGACTGGACTTACTGACAAAGTGAGATAAAGTAACAGTCAAAACAAACTGTAAATCTCAAAGGGTAACCCAAGGCAAACACTCAACAAACCTGATAGATTTTAAAGGCTGCACAGACACCAACGTGGCCTTCAAACAGCTCAACTATCTTCCCAAACAGGGACACACAGAGTTCAAGCACTCTAAGGAGAAGGAATAAGCTGACCAGTATAAAAAGAAATATCCTTCGAAATCATCTGAGGCACAATTCTGACAGCCAATTAAAGATATATCTTAATTAAAATTAACTGCAGCTCAGCAAGTGTCCTAATACTCAAAAGCTTTTCAAACATATTGCACGGTAGAATTTGGTTTGCTTTCTGGTATGGTTTGGGAGTTGGGTTTAAATCAGGCAGAAGAGCTCCTTAACTACCTGCTCTAAGTTACACACCTCAGCAGATAAATTTGGCAGCCTTACACATGGGCTCAAGATTTCCACTTGAACCATCACAGGTTTCTTGATTCAATTCAGTAAATGCATAATTTGGCATCTAATTTAAGAGGGAGGACAAAACTTTAAAGCTGCCTCTGAAAACAGTGGAATATACACAGACTACTATATAAAGATTCTGGAAAAGCAACAAGGAATTTAGAGAGTTACACGAACATCTGCCATGATCAGCCTGGAAATGCCTCTTCACCCTGTGAATGTCTCTTAGCTCTGTCCCTCCTTCCAGAGTGGGTTCATTCCACCAGTAATTGAAAGCATTCCCCATCAGGTCTGTCCTATTTCCGATCAGACACTCTAAATTTCCAAGCAGAAAATGTGAAAGGGCCACCACAAACACCAGCAAACTGAGCCCAAACAGGAGCTCAGTGAGTGAAATGATCCTTGGGGAAAGAAAACCACAGCGAGAGCAGCAGATCCTTCATGATCAACAGAAGTGTTTTGGTAACAGAGGAAAAAACCTGACCTCTAAGATACACCTGATCTGCCAGTAAAAGAAAGCTTGCTTTAGATCATAAGTCTTCAGATTTTTACAGCCAAACTAAGTCAGTAAGAGACAGTTTAAGGCAGTATAAAAATAATTTCAAAACTCCATGCCCTTGTACACAACCAGAGCAGCATTTCACTGCCACGTGAGCACCACGCTGTTTATTAAAGGTTACCATGAGCCATACCTACCTCTGCTCTTTCACTCCCAAAATTACAGCAGGGGCCTTCCCCTGGACACAGAGAGCTTTCCCTTTCCTAAAGGGAACAGCTATTCCTCACAAAGGGCAGGAACACAATTCCTGCAGCTGGCAGTCTGATCAAGGACCAGCAGACAACTCGGGATCCCCAGCTAACTAATCTCTAGTTACCAAAGGCTGAAGAATATTTCCTGGTGTAAAAAGCCCATTCTACTACTGCTTGTGTGGTACTTCCTGTGGTAGGCTTCCATTTATTAAAAACTTCCTTAATTTTCTTTATGGAAGCTGGAACAAACACTATTAATTCTGCAGCAAATGCGCTTGACCTGGGGATTGCTGAATTTTGGTAGCATTTAAGAGCATCTAATATGGGGGGGGAGAGGCAAGGAGCCAGGAAAACATCGCTGTGTGCCTTCAGAAAACTTGTTCTTTTTAGCAGTGCACTTTAAGATCAGCAACCCTGCAGCATAATGGTCAGAACATTTTCTTCCACGGGTGTTCCGGTGGCACACCAAGAGTTTCCAGAGGGCGAATATTTTAGACCAGTGCAGCAAAACAGAGAGATCCCAGGGAGGAAAGCTCACCCACTGTGGCAAAAGTCAACATAAGGAAGGGTGAGTTTATTCATCCATTATGCTGAAGAGCTTAAAATGGAAACATTCTATATGTCTCGCCTCAGGCCAGGATGAACAACTGAACACACGTGAATCACTGCTCCAGCAAGTGACTGGAAAACACACCGATGGAAACTGCTGGTATCTTTTGCCTCTCCCTCCTACCCATGAAAAAGTCCTCATGAACACATTGCTGCCTGTTTTTGCAAGGAAAGAGCAAAATCAGATCCACTATTTTTCCTCTTTTTTTTTTTTTCCTTTAATTAAGCTGGAGAAACACAGAGGATACAGAGGTTGATGGATGAAGTCTCACCCCTCCCTGCAATCCCTACTGTGCCAACATCCTCAGATGCACAACTGCGAAAGCCAACAGCAAACAGAGATACTTGTGAAATGCATCACACCAGCTTCAGAGGCTTAAAAAACCTTAGAAGTTTGATGAATAAAATTAGGAAGAAGAACTCATCTGTTTAGTGCATTTTGGTATGAAAAAAAAACCTTCAAAACAGTGACTCACAGATTACTTTACCAAACATTCTGATTAAAAAGAAAAAAAAAAACAACAAACACCAAAAAATTCACATTCACAATGAGGTGGTTTGAAGCTAAAAATACCCAGCCAGCTGCAAATCCCACCTTAGGCAGGCAGGCAGAAGTGCTTCTCTCTCCCCCTCCCCAGGCAGACACGTGCTCACTTCCTTCTTCATTGCAACATCAGAAGCTCAACTCAATGCTAACAAGCCACAAAGTCCTGCCCAGAATCTAAAGTCACGCCCCAGTAATTACATAAAATAAGCTCTAAGTGGTTCAAAAAAAAAAAAAGAAAAAAGAAAAATCAATTTATTCAGCTTCGATTTTGCTTTTAATTCCAAAATATTTTGACAGTTCATAAAACAGAAAAGCAATTTTCCTCTCTGAGGTTTGCTCCCTCCACCCAAACATCTCATTAAATGATCAGCATGTTCATTTGTAGTGCTGCTGTGCCAGTAACAGGGATCAAACCCCTGAACATGCAAGCTTTTAAGGAGAACATTCAGGTGTATTTGATGTTCAGTTTTTGCACATAAAACATAAAGGAGAATAGTAATAGTGGGGGAAGGAGAAAAACCAAAGGTAATGCAGGAAAATGTAAAAGTAAAACTCGACTGTGCAGATGCCCCCTTCAAAGGTGGTCTGAAACAAAAGCAGCAAAGATGCTACAAAAATCTTTGGAAGCTCCCAGTAAAAAGGAAAGTGTTATTCCCTCACCTTCCCTAACAAAAAGGCAGCACACAAAAGTTCTTGAACAATAAAACCCCTGTATGTTACATACAGCCTTTCCCCTGAGAAGACAGAATAAATCATGGGCCAGTTTACGGAATCAAAATTAAAAAATAACAAGTTTTGGTCTCCTGGTGCCGTGACACTGAAAAGACCAATAAAAACCCACTTAGCCCACAAGATGGCTCCAGGTCATGGAGTTTGTATTATCCCCCTCCAGAAGGAACAGTACCTGCAGCCTGGGCAGGGTGTGCCACATCCCCAAAGAGGAACCAAAACCTTCCCTATTGCACTGTCACGCAGCTCCCTGGCCACCAGTTAACACCAGGCTCCTTGGTGCTTAAATACCCTGTTCTTTCAAAACCAAACCAAACCAACCACCACATCTCCCCCAGCTGCCCCAACCAGGACAGACCCCAAGCTCAGCCATCCCCTAATTCATTAAGGCAACGAGCTCTGCATCAGTTTTCTCAGCTGGGGAGGCAGATCCTGCCCGACATCCCTCTGCTACTTATAGTGGCAGCAAACAGTTGTGGTTCTGCGACGTCAGCAGTAGGAAGTTCCTTCTGCCAGGCCCCACCACGAGTGGTAACTCTTCACCTACACAACCTCACCATCTCCTACTCAGCTACTGAGCTGCAGGAATACAAAAGCACAGGATACAGAGGGGGTTCCATCCAGACACTCAGCATTCAGCTTTGCCGGAGTTCTTAATTTACGAATGGTGACGCTAATTAAGCGTCCCCTTTGTTCAGAGATCAGAAATGTGAAAGTTTTTTGACTTCCTCTCTCCACACCCTCGAGGCTCTTACCCACAGCTTCACTGACAGCAGCTGCAAACGCTCTCTGGATGGGGAGGTCCTGCCACCAGGAGCCAAATGTTCCTTAACTGAGATGTTTTACCCTTTGCACATCCACCACAAATTCCCTGGATGGCTTTGGAAGCCAGGTGGGTTTAGCAGTGCTCGGAAACACTTCTGTTGTGCTGCACTGCTTACCCAAAATAATGATCTTCCTAAGGGAAAAAAGCAAACAAACAAACTTTCCTCATTGGTATAAAGGAAACAGTCTATTTGTAGACAATTAATATGCATTGGTGCTTCCTCTTCTAACTTTAGGATCCTGGTTATATACTGAAAGTAATTCTCACACTTGAAAGAAGAAATAGGACTTAATATTAAGAAATAACTTTTCACCCCAACAAAAGTTAAAACACAAAAGGTGAAAGGAGGGCGTGTTAATGCTGACTTGAGTCTTCCCCAAGACAACCCAAATGCTGCTGGACCCAACCAATGCCCAGGAAAGAGAAACTGAAACTCGCCAATTTACTCATTAACTGAAATCAAACAGTGCTATGGGAGGGGTTTTGTTTGGTTTCTTTTACGTTTTTAAGAAAGGTACTCCCAGTATAATTTAGCAGTGCTGCCCCTACTCCCCCAGGGAGAAGTTTGTACCTTCCAGCCCCATCCTCATCCCACCTCTGTCTGTTCCCATCTCCAGACCACTGGCTTTGCTGCACACGGATATTTCACAGCTGGATCAGCTTCCTAATCTGTACCACAAAGGTTTGTGCCAACACAACTCAGTGGGAGAAAGGAGAGATGGAGGAGCAGCTGGTTTCAATTCAGCACTAAAATCAGCTTAAAATTCACTTAATTTACAGACTCCTGATTTAAAATTCACAACCAATCCATTCCCTGCTCCCAGTCCCTGACCCCCACCTCCTCAATCCCTGTGTTTTGATAGGAATCCAAGTTTCTGTTTGTCTGTCAGTCAACACATTCCAAATCTGCCAAGACACAGAAAAAAGCTTATGTACATAATAATGAAGAGATGAAGCTGCAAAGATAAATAAAAATGTCTGGATTTAGACTACAGTTGTCAAATCTTGACTTTCAAGTGAGTGTGTGAATTTTAAGAAAGTTATTAAAGTTTAATAAGATACTATTACTAATGATTAACAAGACTATTTGGTTTGGGTAAAAAAAAAAATTATATCTATCCTTTCCAAAAATGAGGTTTTCTCCTTTTCTTGTATAGTTACTTATTATACTGGTGGGCAGAAGGGATAAAATTCTGACAGATGTTTTCTAAACATACTATGAAATTAATTTAAAAAAAAAACAAACACAAAATGAGCAGTCACACAAAAGTTTCACAGATTGTCAAAAGACCTGGGCTTGAAAATCACCAAATATTAAGAGGTTTTTAATAGTGGGTTTACACCTTTTAATACTAAGTGCTAAAATTTCTGTTGCCTGATACATTTTTAGAGGTGGTTTTTATTTTCATGTTGTTCAATTTACAAAGAGAAAGCATGGCAAATTAAAAGAGTTAGGCAGAGACACAGGAAAAATTCAGCTGATTACATGGTATTTCTTTTGGCATGGAGGTGCTAAGGGCTCACTAGTGGCAGAATAAGTAATCATCACAATGCTAAACTGCCAAAATTCACTTAGGCTACGGCCTGACCTGCATGCAAAACCAGCCGTGAAATGGGAATGAAGTGCTCAAGGCAGACTCAAACATCACTGCATATGCTCCAGTTCTGCTCCAGACCACTCCAGAGCTCCGGAATTGCAGCAGCCTGGATCTACCCAGGGTAATTGCAGGTGAAGCCAGGAACAGCCACTATCAGAGCTTCAGCTATTAAGGCTCCTTAATGAATGGTCTAACAATAACCCAGGCTTAACCAGTTCTCTCATTGCGAGGACTTTACCCATAATAAGCCCCTTGAACATTCCTACATCATTTTCCAAAGATCTCACAGTATGAGGCTACTAACTGTGCTCTCACAGCCTGTGAGGTAGGTATTAGTCAGCCTTTTTTTTTTTTCTCATTTAAATACAGATAAAAAAAAAAAAAACTGAGGCAGAAAGCTGGCAAACGACTTCCCTGTGGATACACAGCTGACTACTGGCACACAGAATCCAGATCTTCCAGATTCCAGCCCTGTCATCAGCCAAAAGGCCATCATTATGAGGAAAGAAATTAGTCTGGTCTTATAAATAGCATTTGAATATAAGCCTTGCTGTAATATTTGCAAGGAGTTGACCTTAAACACCAGCAGAGCTGCACTGGTAGCCTGGGGCTCCAAGCACCAGCTTGCGTGGCACTATCCTGGAGTTCCTGTCCCTCTGCCTCTCTGGATATCTCCAGAGCCTGGATCCAGTACAAACTGTCCAGCAGATCAGACCACAATCTCATTTGACCACTTCTGGTTTGAGCTCAGCACATCAAAAAGATGTAGGACTGCTCTAAAAATACAGTGTTGTTCTAAAACACTCAGGTAGCCAGGAATAAGAAAATAAA
Source organism: Corapipo altera (assembly GCF_003945725.1). Classification (NCBI taxonomy): domain Eukaryota; kingdom Metazoa; phylum Chordata; class Aves; order Passeriformes; family Pipridae; genus Corapipo; species Corapipo altera. The sequence goes on from NW_020884941.1 coordinate 1,685,714, forward strand.
CAAGTCTGAGTCAGCAACTTTCTGCTCCTTTAAGGGACCAAGTCACCATGGTCAGAGTGGCAGAAATCTCTCTGTAACAATCAGCTGGAAACCTGCATGGTAGAAAATGTCCCCAACACACATAAAATCTGGAGCACTCATCCAAGTTAATCACTTGAACTGCTCTGACTGCATATCATACATTTACTCGTAATTTTTGCAGCTCTCAAATGCCTAAGTGAGATATATTTTGATTTATGTCACGTTCACATGGTGCTACAAAGAAGCAGGTCCTTTCCTGCATTACAGCTTTAATACCTGCAGCAGGTCTAACTCCTGGGCTACGTTTCCTGCAGCAAAATACTAAGCCCAAGATTGATTTTGTACCAAAAAGCCCCTTATGTCTGATTCTATAACTCTAACGTCATTTTAAATTAGGTACTTTCTAGTAAGGCAACCCCACAATACCAAGTTGAAAACTGCAAAAGGAGAGTTAAAGAAAACAGAGGAAAAATAAAGACTTTGTGTAGTAAAAAAGTAATTGCAGTAGTTACTCGTTTATTCTGGTTCTAGATACCTGCCCTGCTCCCTCCCACCCACGTGGGCCATCACCAGGTGCTGAACACACAACCTCTACAACCACAACAGGAACTTTGAGTCCAGAGGAAGAGCTGAAAATGGAAAACTCGTTAACTTCCATGGGGATCCTCCACAAGGGAAAGACACCACGGATGAGAAAGCACACCAGAAATTTTGAGAAACAACCGCCTGAGTGGAACAACAAGTTGCAACATTTTTTATTTCTATTCCTCACTTTAAGAGCAAACTGTGGTTACAGGCAGGAGAGCCATAAAATCCTCCTATTTTTGGCTGTCTCCTTCCCAAATGACAGAAAACTCCTGGCTATGAAAACATGAGCATCTCACACTGGAGCTGAAGGCTTGTGTCTCTTAAATGCAAAAGCAGCAGAGCCAAAATTCCCTGTGATTCTCCCCAGGATGACCAAATTCCCTACATTATTATGCATTAAAGCACTGCCAGACTGTGGCACAGCAGATGAGACCTGACTCCCAACAGAGCCTGTTTCCATCCCAGCTCACATTTAGGGCTCAATTATCTTATCTGCTCTGCCACTCGCATACTTTCCAGATAAGAAATGTTTTTCCTCCTCTTTTGAAGAGTTAAAACTGACACCACAGCCAGTGTTAAGATTAAAAACGTTATAAATTAAAATTCATTTAGGCTAATACTGTTTAAAAAAAATACTCTATGCACAGGTTAAGACTGGGAACTAGAGTTAATTGACAGGCTGTGTAAGTTTTAATAACAGCAGTACATCCTGCAGGTGGAGGGGGATTTTGTTCTCCACTTCAGTTTCCCCACATGGTTTAGGTCAATGATCAGTTCATCTCAAGTTGAGAAACTGCTCAAGACTTGGGAGGGGGGAAAAAAAAAAAGCCTGTTTTCCTCTTCCAATCTATGACTAAGAATGAGGCAAGCAAAGGGAGGATCTAAGATCCTGAAGGCGATGGCAACAAGAGGTCATTAGTTAATTCCCTCAACAACAGATACTACTTCCTTTTATTAAATAACAGCGGGTTTCAATGATGTCAAATAGTTTTTGTAATTCTAAAGGACACAGCACACTCAAAATTTACCTGAACCAGGCAAAAGAAGCAGAAGCACAGAAGAAATGCTGAATTGAGAGGGAGATTGTCATAAACCAAGTATGAAATACATAAGACTGATCTGATTTTATGCCAAAAATTTAAAAGGTTACACAGGCATATATATTCTTTCTTACATTATGTATCTTTGGCTCAACACAAGTAGTACCCAATTAAGCAAGAAGTCTGTTTTAACCAGCACTTTAATGTTTACAAATAAATTTTTTCACGAGGAAAAAAGATAAACACGAGCACCATCCTAAGGCTTAAATGAAGGTTCATTGCTGCTTATAGCTTAAGTAATTTTTGAGAAAGCTCAATCAATGTACTTTTATAACCAACTCTTTATTACCTGTATGACTACAGCACCTGGGAGCTTCAGTTAAACTGCAGCAGGACCTGCAAAGCCAGAACAGGAGCAATGCCTCCTCTGAAGAGATTGCAATCATCTAAAAGATGAATAGTTCAGAAATGTAGGAGGGCACGAGGAAATAGGTGACTGGAATTTATGTTCTCTGTAGCTGCACTTTAGTCCACTTTCCCTCGTGCACTGGAAAGATCAAGGTGTGTGTTTGCTTACTCTCCCTGCCCCAGAAAAGAAAATCTGTCCAGAAGTCACATAAAGACAGGAAAAAAAAAATAAAACATGGAAGGAAGGTGTTTTGGGTAGTAAGACTGGAAGAAAACTATTTACACATTTTAATATGTCTGCTTCCCATCTAAGAGAAAAAGGATTTCAATTTTTTTCAAGCTGTCATCCCACAGAGCGAGACTGAACCATAAGAAAATAAACAGGCACATACACAACTTTTGGAGGAATTCCATTTAAAGAAGAATTATTTGAAATTACCACCCGACACAGTAGTGCACCCAACACAAACCAGCAGCCAGAGCTGTTTACAAGCTTTCTGCTCAGTGTTAGACTGAAAACCCAAACTCTTTTTGCTGTGTAATAAATCAGTGCTCCGCGTTTAACAATTTTCAGCAGTGCCATATGCTACGTAGTCCCATATGTTCCATTATGGGGAAGAAAAACATCATCTCAACATGAATCATCAGTGACTGTGTTCCTGTAAATCTGGCTTAAATGCTCACAACGTTCAAGGGCAACGCTAAATAAATCTGCTCAGTTTTATGCCAGATTCTGGGCAACAGAATCGCAGATCACTTACTGAAATTAAGGAAAAACGAGGTTTAACCTCGGAAGTGAGCACACTGTTTGCATCTCTCCAGAAACAGACTCACTCTGCACAACATTTGGCACACATTCATCAGTTCCAATCTAATAATGATGTCCTGCTCGTAGAATTATGACAGTATCTCGTAGTCCCAACACTTTTCATCCTAAACTGCCTAATGCACGTGCAAATACACACAGTGCATACAGGTGCCATGTTCTGCACCACGGTGATTCTGGGGACGAGTTTGTGAGACAAGTAAAACCCCAAACCAAACCCAGGTGTGGGTTTTAGACTCCAGGGAAATGCAGCTGTCACTGTACAGTTTACCCGGGATTTTAGGTTAACACCTCCACTCTTAAAGTGACAATTTCTTAGGTAAGTATACAAACAGCTTTCTCTCTTTTTCCCAAAGACAGGGTAGCCCACAGCATAAAAGCTGCTTGTCCTGAGGCAAAGTCGTGGCACACCAAGGTCATCACTTGCCCTTCTTTTGAGGAATTTCTTGGGCTCTGATATCAGGAAGACAGACTGGATTTAATGCCCCAAATTGTGAGAATGCCCCTACTTGAAAGTGTTTAGTAGCCAAGGAGGAAGGCTGTGTAGTTGAGGCAACCAGGAGCTCCCACATAAAGATTGGTTTCATTAAATCCAAAATAAACCAGAGTCCAGTTTGACCTAATATTCAGGGTGGGGGAAAAACAGTAATTACATCAACATCAAGCTATTACCTGTTCAAGGGCATAAGTGCTTAAGTTCATTAGCAACTCAGACAAACTTGTTTTGTAAGCTCCCTACATTAAATTTGAAATTTCCCTGCCTTTACAAATTAAACTAACAATTTCTGACACAAAGGGAAAGTCCAGTAAGACAATACAAATGTGAGTACATAAACAAGAAAACTTCCAACCTGCTCAAACCCAATATGTTCTCTGCCACTCACAATAAAAAGATTACCCAAGGCATCAAGTCAACCTAATTTCAATATTATTTAATACATTTGAATAAATTATTTTAAAAAAAATAAATAGCAGTACTCCAGGTTTCTTCAATAAGAGAGCAAAACCTACTGACCTCTACAAACATATATTTTTCACACCTCCAACAGGAAGTTAAAAGTGAATTCCCGTGGTTTAGTTCTACAGAATAAGGACAACATGTCACATTAGAAACATTGCTCTTTAATGCTGGAAGTGGGGCTTTATAAAGATTCAGAACCTGCCACAGGACCATGAATAGCCAGGAGGGCACTCAGATTTCCACCATCCTTCAGTAGCTCAGGAGATGGATGACCACACCCAATTAATTTACTTGCATTTCTATTCCAACTTTCCTCCTCATTAATTAGGAGCTGAGGTTCACAGAGATGACAGTTCCTGGCACGCAATGCCCACGATGACTTTAAGTGGTGCACGCTCTGTGATCAAAATGGAAAGTCACAATCTGTGCTGCCCATGTAAAAAAATCAGAGATTTCCTTCTTCTTACCCAAAGGGAACCTTTACTTTAGCAGATCAGTATTGTCTAAAACATGTTTCACTCAATGAACTAAAACAAAGCTACCACAGTGATTTCAGGGGAACTCAAAGAGCTGCCCCTGGAAGAACTGATGACCAAGCAGGCACCAAGAAATTGCATCATGTTTATTACACAGCACGAAGCCAAAGGCAATCAGATCCTTCTGGTTTAATCAATGGCCTTCAAATAAGGAAGCAGTTTGAAAATAATAAGCATAAAACGAAATACTCTTTTGGGTTCACTTTTTGAATTTTTCCCTGTTGTGTAGAAAACCTGAGCATGTGCTGAAATATAATCTTATAAAAATTTACTTCTTGAATATCTCTGATACCAAAATGGCACTTTTATTCAAACTCAGTTTGCCTTAAATGCTATGACTGAACTGCAGAGGGGTCCTGTTAAAAGACTCTGTTTTCAAACAAAAAGCCTGTTTCCTATTTAAAAACATTAACCAACATATAAATAAAATAAAGAAAACAAATAAAATTTAGTGTTCCACGAATACCTCCTCCCCTGCCATTTCTTTTCACCTTGATATTGCAGCATTTCACAAGGCTGCAGAACAACCTGGGACAAAAACCTGTAAATGGAGGAAACAACTGGTCTGTGTTCCTGGTCCAAACTCACTGACCACTGCTCTGCCCCTGCTCCCAGCAGCCTGGGGCCACCCTGCAAACTCCAGCCCAGCTCCATGCAAACAGGGTTTTCCCTTTAAGGCAAGACAGGAGATTATTCAGAAGAGACAGAGCCCAGTTTTTCTGAAAGACCCCCACATTCTGCAACACGTTATGAAACACAAATTTAACAGCAAAAGCCTGATACGAGATTCATACTTAGAATGCACACAACTAGAAATATCTCATCTTTAAAAGCTTTGACTTGCAAAGATCCTTTTTAACTGATAATGATGTAACAAAGCAAAAGGGAAGTACTTAGAGAGAATCACTGTAAGTAATACACACAAATTAAATACATACACAGAATTAGTTTGTAATCTGAAAGCTTTAGTAGGGGGAACATGGAAACAACTCAGCTCAAACTCTCCTCAAATCAGATGCCAAAGGAAATTATGTGATGAGTTAGAGGGTAGATAAATCTGGATTTTACAAATTATACACTAATGTAGATATGAACAGCTTGCAGCCTCACTGTGAGTACATGAAAGAACTGTCAGGTATTTGTATGAAGTTCAATGTTAAATGAGAGTTTATGAAAAGGAATTTACATTTAAAACACACCCTATATTGTTGCATTACTCCCTGAGAGCTCAGAATTAGCCACCTACCAGAAAGAACTTGGTTTTAAAGACATAAACAGAGAGGAACAAGCATGGTGCATTATCTCTTTCCACAAACAATCCACTATCAATGTAGAAATACCAACATGTGTCCTCTAATAAATCTGGTATAAGATGCATCAAACTAATGACCACTGGCAAAATAAGTTGCATCACTCTAAGCACTGCAGCATTCCAAACACTTACTGAAAATACACAAGCAGACCCTGGAGGACAGACTGGAGCCCACTTATCCTCACCCCACACGAGCACCAGGAACCACAGGCAGCAGCTCCATTCCCAGCTAACTTTAAACTGTGCTGTGCTCCATAGGGGAGGTGAGGAGCATCCCCATTGAGCCAGAACCCTGAGCTGCTTCCACATTCTTATGTGCATCACTATCCCATAAGGTGGTCAATGGGATCTGAAATCCTCCTGGACAGAGAGTGGAGCTGAGCACAGCCAGAGTGAGTCCTCCTGCCAGGAGGGAGCCTGGACCAGCACCACCTGTTTTGCTGTTTTTCAACAAACACGGAGCTGCTACTCAACTGTGTGTGGAGGCCAAGGCACTCCACACAGCTCCAGTGCTGGAGCACAGTCCCAAGGAAAACACTCTGGATGGGGACAGCAGACCCAGCACTGAGCTGCTCAGCTCTGCTCAGGCTAAGAAAGCAACCAGGGAAAACCTGGCTGTTACCAGGGCTCCTAAAGTTTGGAATTACCACAGTCGTAGGATTAGGGAATTAATTCTACTCACGTTCCTGGAGGAAAGGAGGTGGGGAAGACACGAGGAGATATATATATATATACAAGTAAAACAAAACTCTGAAGGCTTAGTACTTGCCTAGTGTCCTCCTTCCTTCTCCTTCCCACGCAAACACGAGTGCTGCTCGATGGCATCCAGCACCTACAGCGAATCATTTCCCCGTGTCATTAAAAGGACAGAGACATCTGCTCACACACACCAGACCTACGTCATCGCTTCCAACTCCGCTCAGAGCCGACAGAAACGCGGCTCCCTTTTCCCTTCAATTCACCGGGTCACATTCCCGCTGGCAGACGGATCCCGGGGTGATCCCAGCGGAGCAGCGCCGTGCCCGGCTCCAGGTGAAGGCGGGCGGCCGCTGTCCCTCCTCTCCCCGCACGCCCACGCTCCCACCGGGGCGGTCCCGTCCGCTCGGGGCTGCTGTCCTGGAGCTCCAACTTCCCCAGAGCTCCCGGGGACAGCTCCCGGCACACGGCAGGGACAGAGGAGGGGAGACAGGGAGCGGCTGCCCCCGCTCGCACGGACCCGGCACCTGCCCCCGTCCTAAACCTCCCACCCCGAGCCCATCCTGGCCCCGGTCCTCTCCCTATTCCACCTCCTCCCTGCCCCCCATTATGAACCCATCCTGCCCCCTCTCCTCTCCCTGTCCTGCACCCCCTCCTGCTCCTGTCCTGTCCCCATCCTACCTCTATCCTGCCCCCTCTCCTACGCCCATCCTGTTCCCCTCCTGCCCCTGTTCTGCTCCCGTCATAGCCCTGTCCTGTCCCCCATTCTGTCCCTCTCCTGCCCCCAATCCCACCTCTATCCTGCCCCCTGTCCGGTCCCCCTCCTGCCCCCAATCCCGCCTCCCATCCTGCTTCCAGCCGGGCTCGCCGGGTGCTCTCCGACCGCCCCAGTCTCACACTGGAAGCCCGGCAGGAGCTGCCCCAACCCCGACCAGCCCCGGCTGAGACTCCCCAGCACACTCATCACTGCCTCCCACCCCCCCGCCCTGCCCGGCAGCGAGCGCCCCGCGCCGCCTCAGCACCCAAAAAGTGGGGGGGTTTAGCCCCAAAAAGCGCTGCCAGCCCCCGGCGGGACCCGCCTGTCACCGGCGCCGCTCCCTCCGCGCGGTGCCTCACCTGGTGCCGGCCGGCGGCAGCGAGCCACGTCCGCGGGGCCCGGGCGGGGCGGCAGCAGGAGGAGGAGGAGGAGGAGGAGGAGGAGGAGGAGGAGGAGGAGGAGGAGGAGGA